>NW_017191621.1:0-10695 GCF_001704415.2 Capra hircus
TTTCAGCTTGACGGGGATTGCTGCTGCTCCTCTTCCCCGAGGAGGCTCGCTTCCCTGCTGGCTGTGCACTCGCCTATCAGGCGGGGGCGCAGGGCTCCTCCAGCAGGTCTTGCCTCAGGGCTGCTTCCCCTGAGTTGGGGCTGTGGGCAGGAACCAGACACGCAGGATCAGGCCCCAAACACCTGCACATGTCTCTGCTGGGGAGGAGAGTGCTAGGGAACCTACGTCTGTCATACACTTTCTGGGCACCAAGGAATCAGCCTCCGTGTGTGCGGGGCTGAAAACCCCAGCCAGGGGCCCTGGGAGCCTGGTGCTCTCCGTGTGGCGCTGAATCTGGGCGGCCAAGCAACCGCTGGAGGAGCCCTGCAGTTGCCCTTCCTTCCCTCTGACAGAATTCTCACTGCTGGAGCCCTTGGCAGTGTGCAACCACCAGCCCCTAAGCTCTCCTTAAGGAGGACTGGGACTAAGTGCAAAGGCAAGGCAGGATTGGAGCTGAGGCAAGAAAGGCGCCAGTGGCGACTCCCAGGCTCCTGCTGCCTGCTCCTTCCTGGAGAGGCAGCCTAAAAGCAAGGCAAGTCTGGGCAAGGCTAGCCCCCGGCAGAGCAGCCTCGCGCCCAGGAACTCTGCCAGATCGGGGCTCTGAGCAGAGCTAGAGCTCTGCCGTACTGGAGGCGCACTTAGCTCCGTGCAAGCAGGGCTTTCAACTTGACGGGGCTGGGCTGCCTCTCTTCCCCCGAGGAGGCTCGCTTCCCTGCTGGCTGTGCACTCGCCTATCAGGCGGGGGCGCAGGGCTCCTCCAGCAGGTCTTGCCTCAGGGGCTGCTTCCCCTGAGTTGGGGCTGTGGGCAGGAACCCAGACACGCAGGATCAGGCCCCAACCACCTGCACATGTCTCTGCTGGGGAGGAGAGTGCTAGGGAACCTACGTCTGTCATACACTTTCTGGGCACCCAAGGAATCAGCCTCCGTGTGTGCGGGGCTGAAAACCCCAGCCAGGGGCCCTGGGAGCCTGGTGCTCTCGGTGCGGCGCTGATTCTAGGCGGCCTAGAAACCGCTGGAGGAGCCCTGCAGTTGCCTTCCCTTCCCTCTGACAGAGCTCTCACTGCTGAAGCCTTGGCAGTGTGCAACCCACCACCCTAAGCCCTCCCCAACGCCTGGCACCTATGTGCAAAGGCAAGGCAGGATTGGAGCTGAGGCAAGGAAGGCACCAGTGGCGTCTCCCAGGCTCGCTCAGACAGCTCCTTCCTGGGGAGGGAGCCTAAAAGCAAGGCAAGTCTGGGCAAGGCGAGCCCCGGCCGAGCAGCCTCGCGCCAGAAACTCTGCCAGATCGGGGCTCTGAGCAGAGCTAGAGCTCTGCCGTACTGGAGGCCACTTAGCTCCGTGCAAGCAGGGCTTTCCTCTTGACTGGGCTCGGCTGCCTCCTCTTCTCCCGAGGAGGCTCGCTACACTGCTGGCTGTGCTCTCGCCTATCAGGCGGGCGCGCAGGGCTCCTCCAGCAGGTCTTGCCTCAGGGGCTGCTTCCCCTGAGTTGAGGCTGTGGGCGGGAACCCAGACACGCAGGATAAGGCCCAACCACCTGCACATGTCTCTGCTGGGAGGAGAGTGCTAGGGAACCTACGTCTCTCACACACTTTCTAGGCACCCACGGAGTCAGCCTCTGGGAGTGTGGGGATGCAAAACCCAGCCAGGGGCCCTTGGAACCTGGTGCTCTCCGTGCGGAGCTTTGTCTGGGCGGCCAAGGAACCGCTGAAGGAGCCCTGCTGTTGCCTTCGCTTCCCTCTGACAGAGCTTTCACTGCTGGAGCCCTTGGCAGTGTGCAACCCACCAGCCCTAAGCCCTCCTCAAGGACGCTTGGGACCTAAGTGCAAAGGCAAGGCAGGGGTAGAGCTGAAGCCAGGAAGGCGCCAGTGGCGTTTCCGAGCCTCACACAGCCTGCTCCTTCCTGGGGAGGGAGCCTTAAAGCAAGGCAAGTCTGCGCAAGGCTCGCCTATGGCAGAGCATCTTGGTGCCAGGAACTCTGCCAGATCGGGCCTCTGAACAGAGCTAGAGATCTGCCGTACTGGAGTCGCACTTAGCTTCGTGTAAGCAGGGATTTCAGCTTGACGGGGACTTGCTGCCTCCTCTTCCCCCGAGGAGGCTCGCTTCCCTGCTGGCTGTGCACTCGCCTATCAGGCGGGGCGCAGGGCTCCTCCAGCAGGTCTTGCCTCAGGGGCTGCTTCCCCTGAGTTGGGGCTGTGGGCAGGAACCCAGACACGCAGGATCAGGCCCAACACCTGCACATGTCTCTGCTGGGGAGGAGAGTGCTAGGGAACCTACGTCTGTCATACACTTTCTGGGCACCCAAGGAATCAGCCTCCGTGTGTGCGGGGCTGAAAACCCAGCCAGGGGCCCTGGGAGCCTGGTGCTCTCCGTGTGGCGCTGAATCTGGGCGGCCAAGCAACCGCTGGAGGAGCCCTGCAGTTGCCCTTCCCTTCCCTCTGACAGAATTCTCACTGCTGGAGCCCTTGGCAGTGTGCAACCCACCAGCCCTAAGCTCTCCTTAAGGAGGACTGGGACCTAAGTGCAAAGGCAAGGCAGGATTGGAGCTGAGGCAAGAAAGGCGCCAGTGGCGACCCAGGCTCCTGCTGCCTGCTCCTTCCTGGAGAGGCAGCCTAAAAGCAAGGCAAGTCTGGGCAAGGCTAGCCCCCGGCAGAGCAGCCTCGCGCCAGGAACTCTGCCAGATCGGGGCTCTGAGCAGAGCTAGAGCTCTGCCGTACTGGAGGCGCACTTAGCTCCGTGCAAGCAGGGCTTTCAACTTGACGGGGCTGGGCTGCCTCCTCTTCCCCCGAGGAGGCTCGCTTCCCTGCTGGCTGTGCTCGCCTATCAGGCGGGGGCGCAGGGCTCCTCCAGCAGGTCTTGCCTCAGGGGCTGCTTCCCCTGAGTTGGGGCTGTGGGCAGGAACCCAGACACGCAGGATCAGGCCCCAACCACCTGCACATGTCTCTGCTGGGGAGGAGAGTGCTAGGGAACCTACGTCTGTCATACACTTTCTGGGCACCCAAGGAATCAGCCTCCGTGTGTGCGGGGCTGAAAACCCCAGCCAGGGGCCCTGGGAGCCTGGTGCTCTCGGTGCGGCGCTGATTCTAGGCGGCCAGAAACCGCTGGAGGAGCCCTGCAGTTGCCCTTCCTTCCTCTGACAGAGCTCTCACTGCTGAAGCCCTTGGCAGTGTGCAACCCACCACCCCCTAAGCCTCCCCAAGGACGCCTGGCACCTAAGTGCAAAGGCAAGGCAGGATTGGAGCTGAGGCAAGGAAGGCACCAGTGGCGTTTCCGAGCCTCACACAGCCTGCTCCTTCCTGGGGAGGGAGCCTAAAAGCAAGGCAAGTCTGGGCAAGGCTCGCCTATGGCAGAGCAGGTGCCAGGAACTCTGCCAGATCGGGGCTCTGAACAGAGCTAGAGATCTGCCGTACTGGAGTCGCACTTAGCTCGTGCAAGCAGGGATTTCAGCTTGACGGGGCTTGCTGCCTCCTCTTCCCCCGAGGAGGCTCGCTTCCCTGCTGGCTGTGCACTCGCCTATCAGGCGGGGCGCAGGGCTCCTCCAGCAGGTCTTGCCTCAGGGGCTGCTTCCCTGAGTTGGGGCTGTGGGCAGGAACCCAGACACGCAGGATCAGGCCCCAACCCCTGCACATGTCTCTGCTGGGGAGGAGAGTGCTAGGGAACCTACGTCTGTCATACACTTTCTGGGCACCCAAGGAATCAGCCTCCGTGTGTGGGGGCTGAAAACCCAGCCAGGGGCCCTGGGAGCCTGGTGCTCTCCGTGTGGCGCTGATCTGGGCGGCCAAGCAACCGCTGGAGGAGCCCTGCAGTTGCCCTTCCCTTCCCTCTGACAGAATTCTCTGCTGGAGCCCTTGGCAGTGTGCAACCCACCAGCCCCTAAGCTCTCCTTAAGGAGGACTGGGACCTAAGTGCAAAGGCAAGGCAGGATTGGAGCTGAGGCAAGAAAGGCGCCAGTGGCGACTCCCAGGCTCCTGCTGCCTGCTCCTTCCTGGAGAGGCAGCCTAAAAGCAAGGCAAGTCTGGGCAAGGCTAGCCCCCGGCAGAGCAGCTCGCGCCAGGAACTCTGCCAGATCGGGGCTCTGAGCAGAGCTAGAGCTCTGCCGTACTGGAGGCGCACTTAGCTCCGTGCAAGCAGGGCTTTCACTTGACGGGGCTGGGCTGCCTCCTCTTCCCCGAGGAGGCTCGCTTCCCTGCTGGCTGTGCACTCGCCTATCAGGCGGGGCGCAGGGCTCCTCCAGCAGGTCTTGCCTCAGGGGCTGCTTCCCCTGAGTTGGGGCTGTGGGCAGGAACCCAGACACGCAGGATCAGGCCCCAACACCTGCACATGTCTCTGCTGGGGAGGAGAGTGCTAGGGAACCTACGTCTGTCATACACTTTCTGGGCACCCAAGGAATCAGCCTCCGTGTGTGCGGGGCTGAAAACCCCAGCCAGGGGCCCTGGGAGCCTGGTGCTCTCGGTGCGGCGCTGATTCTAGGCGGCCTAGAACCGCTGGAGGAGCCCTGCAGTTGCCCTTCCCTTCCCTCTGACAGAGCTCTCACTGCTGAAGCCCTTGGCAGTGTGCAACCCCACCCCCTAAGCCTCCCAACGACGCCTGGCACCTATGTGCAAAGGCAAGGCAGGATTGGAGCTGAGGCAAGGAAGGCACCAGTGGCGTCTCCCAGGCTCGCTCAGACAGCTCCTTCCTGGGAGGGAGCCTAAAAGCAAGGCAAGTCTGGGCAAGGCGAGCCCCGGCCGAGCAGCCTCGCGCCAGAAACTCTGCCAGATCGGGGCTCTGAGCAGAGCTAGAGCTCTGCCGTACTGGAGGCCCACTTAGCTCCGTGCAAGCAGGGCTTTCCTCTTGACTGGGCTCGGCTGCCTCCTCTTCTCCGAGGAGGCTCGCTACACTGCTGGCTGTGCTCTCGCCTATCAGGCGGGCGCGCAGGGCTCCTCCAGCAGGTCTTGCCTCAGGGGCTGCTTCCCCTGAGTTGAGGCTGTGGGCGGGAACCAGACACGCAGGATAAGGCCCCAACCACCTGCACATGTCTCTGCTGGGGAGGAGAGTGCTAGGGAACCTACGTCTCTCACACACTTTCTAGGCACCACGGAGTCAGCCTCTGGGAGTGTGGGGATGCAAAACCCAGCCAGGGGCCCTTGGAACCTGGTGCTCTCCGTGCGGAGCTTTGTCTGGGCGGCCAAGGAACCGCTGAAGGAGCCCTGCTGTTGCCCTTCGCTTCCTCTGACAGAGCTTTCACTGCTGGAGCCCTTGGCAGTGTGCAACCCACCAGCCCTAAGCCCTCCTCAAGGACGCTTGGGACCTAAGTGCAAAGGCAAGGCAGGGGTAGAGCTGAAGCCAGGAAGGCGCCAGTGGCGTTTCCGAGCCTCACACAGCCTGCTCCTTCCTGGGGAGGGAGCCTTAAAGCAAGGCAAGTCTGCGCAAGGCTCGCCTATGGCAGAGCATCTTGGTGCCAGGAACTCTGCCAGATCGGGCCTCTGAACAGAGCTAGAGATCTGCCGTACTGGAGTCGCACTTAGCTTCGTGTAAGCAGGGATTTCAGCTTGACGGGGACTTGCTGCTCCTCTTCCCCCGAGGAGGCTCGCTTCCCTGCTGGCTGTGCACTCGCCTATCAGGCGGGGGCGCAGGGCTCCTCCAGCAGGTCTTGCCTCAGGGGCTGCTTCCCCTGAGTTGGGGCTGTGGGCAGGAACCCAGACACGCAGGATCAGGCCCCAAACACCTGCACATGTCTCTGCTGGGGAGGAGAGTGCTAGGGAACCTACGTCTGTCATACACTTTCTGGGCACCCAAGGAATCAGCCTCCGTGTGTGCGGGGCTGAAAACCCCAGCCAGGGGCCCCTGGGAGCCTGGTGCTCTCCGTGTGGCGCTGAATCTGGGCGGCCAAGCAACCGCTGGAGGAGCCCTGCAGTTGCCCTTCCCTTCCTCTGACAGAATTCTCACTGCTGGAGCCCTTGGCAGTGTGCAACCCACCAGCCCCTAAGCTCTCCTTAAGGAGGACTGGGACCTAAGTGCAAAGGCAAGGCAGGATTGGAGCTGAGGCAAGAAAGGCGCCAGTGGCGACTCCCAGGCTCCTGCTGCCTGCTCCTTCCTGGGAGGCAGCCTAAAAGCAAGGCAAGTCTGGGCAAGGCTAGCCCCGGCAGAGCAGCCTCGCGCCAGGAACTCTGCCAGATCGGGGCTCTGAGCAGAGCTAGAGCTCTGCCGTACTGGAGGCGCACTTAGCTCCGTGCAAGCAGGGCTTTCAACTTGACGGGGCTGGGCTGCCTCCTCTTCCCCGAGGAGGCTCGCTTCCCTGCTGGCTGTGCACTCGCCTATCAGGCGGGGCGCAGGGCTCCTCCAGCAGGTCTTGCCTCAGGGGCTGCTTCCCCTGAGTTGGGGCTGTGGGCAGGAACCCAGACACGCAGGATCAGGCCCCAACCACCTGCACATGTCTCTGCTGGGGAGGAGAGTGCTAGGGAACCTACGTCTGTCATACACTTTCTGGGCACCCAAGGAATCAGCCTCCGTGTGTGCGGGGCTGAAAACCCCAGCCAGGGGCCCTGGGAGCCTGGTGCTCTCGGTGCGGCGCTGATTCTAGGCGGCCTAGAACCGCTGGAGGAGCCCTGCAGTTGCCCTTCCCTTCCCTCTGACAGAGCTCTCACTGCTGAAGCCCTTGGCAGTGTGCAACCACCACCCCCTAAGCCCTCCCCAACGACGCCTGGCACCTATGTGCAAAGGCAAGGCAGGATTGGAGCTGAGGCAAGGAAGGCACCAGTGGCGTCTCCCAGGCTCGCTCAGACAGCTCCTTCCTGGGGAGGGAGCCTAAAAGCAAGGCAAGTCTGGGCAAGGCGAGCCCCGGCCGAGCAGCCTCGCGCCAGAAACTCTGCCAGATCGGGGCTCTGAGCAGAGCTAGAGCTCTGCCGTACTGGAGGCCCACTTAGCTCCGTGCAAGCAGGGCTTTCCTCTTGACTGGGCTCGGCTGCCTCCTCTTCTCCCGAGGAGGCTCGCTACACTGCTGGCTGTGCTCTCGCCTATCAGGCGGGCGCGCAGGGCTCCTCCAGCAGGTCTTGCCTCAGGGGCTGCTTCCCCTGAGTTGAGGCTGTGGGCGGAACCCAGACACGCAGGATAAGGCCCCAACCACCCTGCACATGTCTCTGCTGGGGAGGAGAGTGCTAGGGAACCTACGTCTCTCACACACTTTCTAGGCACCCACGGAGTCAGCCTCTGGGAGTGTGGGGATGCAAAACCCAGCCAGGGGCCCTTGGAACCTGGTGCTCTCCGTGCGGAGCTTTGTCTGGGCGGCCAAGGAACCGCTGAAGGAGCCCTGCTGTTGCCCTTCGCTTCCCTCTGACAGAGCTTTCACTGCTGGAGCCCTTGGCAGTGTGCAACCCACCAGCCCCTAAGCCCTCCTCAAGGACGCTTGGGACCTAAGTGCAAAGGCAAGGCAGGGGTAGAGCTGAAGCCAGGAAGGCGCCAGTGGCGTTTCCGAGCCTCACACAGCCTGCTCCTTCCTGGGGAGGGAGCCTTAAAGCAAGGCAAGTCTGCGCAAGGCTCGCCTATGGCAGAGCATCTTGGTGCCAGGAACTCTGCCAGATCGGGCCTCTGAACAGAGCTAGAGATCTGCCGTACTGGAGTCGCACTTAGCTTCGTGTAAGCAGGGATTTCAGCTTGACGGGGACTTGCTGCCTCCTCTTCCCCCGAGGAGGCTCGCTTCCCTGCTGGCTGTGCACTCGCCTATCAGGCGGGGGCGCAGGGCTCCTCCAGCAGGTCTTGCCTCAGGGGCTGCTTCCCCTGAGTTGGGGCTGTGGGCAGGAACCCAGACACGCAGGATCAGGCCCCAAACACCTGCACATGTCTCTGCTGGGGAGGAGAGTGCTAGGGAACCTACGTCTGTCATACACTTTCTGGGCACCAAGGAATCAGCCTCCGTGTGTGCGGGGCTGAAAACCCCAGCCAGGGGCCTGGGAGCCTGGTGCTCTCCGTGTGGCGCTGAATCTGGGCGGCCAAGCAACCGCTGGAGGAGCCCTGCAGTTGCCCTTCCCTTCCCTCTGACAGAATTCTCACTGCTGGAGCCCTTGGCAGTGTGCAACCCACCAGCCCCTAAGCTCTCCTTAAGGAGGACTGGGACCTAAGTGCAAAGGCAAGGCAGGATTGGAGCTGAGGCAAGAAAGGCGCCAGTGGCGACTCCCAGGCTCCTGCTGCCTGCTCCTTCCTGGAGAGGCAGCCTAAAAGCAAGGCAAGTCTGGGCAAGGCTAGCCCCGGCAGAGCAGCCTCGCGCCAGGAACTCTGCCAGATCGGGGCTCTGAGCAGAGCTAGAGCTCTGCCGTACTGGAGGCGCACTTAGCTCCGTGCAAGCAGGGCTTTCAACTTGACGGGGCTGGGCTGCCTCCTCTTCCCCCGAGGAGGCTCGCTTCCCTGCTGGCTGTGCACTCGCCTATCAGGCGGGGCGCAGGGCTCCTCCAGCAGGTCTTGCCTCAGGGGCTGCTTCCCCTGAGTTGGGGCTGTGGGCAGGAACCCAGACACGCAGGATCAGGCCCCAACCACCTGCACATGTCTCTGCTGGGGAGGAGAGTGCTAGGGAACCTACGTCTGTCATACACTTTCTGGGCACCCAAGGAATCAGCCTCCGTGTGTGCGGGGCTGAAAACCCCAGCCAGGGGCCCTGGGAGCCTGGTGCTCTCGGTGCGGCGCTGATTCTAGGCGGCCTAGAAACCGCTGGAGGAGCCCTGCAGTTGCCCTTCCCTTCCCTCTGACAGAGCTCTCACTGCTGAAGCCCTTGGCAGTGTGCAACCCACCACCCCTAAGCCTCCCAACCCGCCTGGCACCTATGTGCAAAGGCAAGGCAGGATTGGAGCTGAGGCAAGGAAGGCACCAGTGGCGTTTCCCAGCCTCAACAGCCTGCTCCTTCCTGGGGAGGGAGCCTAAAGCAAGGCAAGTCTGGCAAGGCTCGCCCGGCAGAGCATCTTGGCGCCAGAACTCTGCCAGATCGGGCCTCTGAGCAGAGCTAGAGATCTGCCGTACTGGAGGCACTTAGCTCGTGCAAGCAGGGCTTTCAGCTTGACGGGGCTTGGCTGCCTCCTCTTCCCCCGAGGAGGCTCGCTTCCCTGCTGGCTGTGCACTCGCCTATCAGGCGGGGGCGCAGGGCTCCTCCAGCAGGTCTTGCCTCAGGGGCTGCTTCCCCCTGAGTTGGGGCTGTGGGCAGGAACCCAGACACGCAGGATCAGGCCCCAAACACCTGCACATGTCTCTGCTGGGGAGGAGAGTGCTAGGGAACCTACGTCTGTCATACACTTTCTGGGCACCCAAGGAATCAGCCTCCGTGTGCGGGGCTGAAAACCCCAGCCAGGGGCCCTGGGAGCCTGGTGCTCTCCGTGTGGCGCTGAATCTGGGCGGCCA
Source organism: Capra hircus (assembly GCF_001704415.2). Taxonomy (NCBI): domain Eukaryota; kingdom Metazoa; phylum Chordata; class Mammalia; order Artiodactyla; family Bovidae; genus Capra; species Capra hircus. The sequence continues at coordinate 9,398 of NW_017191621.1, forward strand.
AGCAACCGCTGGGAGCCCTGCAGTTGCCCTTCCTTCCCTCTGACAGAATTCTCACTGCTGGAGCCCTTGGCAGTGTGCAACCCACCAGCCCCTAAGCTCTCCTTAAGGAGGACTGGGACCTAAGTGCAAAGGCAAGGCAGGATTGGAGCTGAGGCAAGAAAGGCGCCAGTGGCGACTCCCAGGCTCCTGCTGCCTGCTCCTTCCTGGAGAGGCAGCCTAAAAGCAAGGCAAGTCTGGGCAAGGCTAGCCCCGGCAGAGCAGCCTCGCGCCAGAACTCTGCCAGATCGGGCTCTGAGCAGAGCTAGAGCTCTGCCGTACTGGAGGCCCACTTAGCTCCGTGCAAGCAGGGCTTTCCTTGACGGGGCTGGGCTGTCCTCTTCCCCGAGGAGGCTCGCTTCCTGCTGGCTGTGCACTCGCCTATCAGGCGGGGCGCAGGGCTCCTCCAGCAGGTCTTGCCTCAGGGGCTGCTTCCCCTGAGTTGGGGCTGTGGGCAGGAACCCAGACACGCAGGATCAGGCCCAACCACCTGCACATGTCTCTGCTGGGGAGGAGAGTGCTAGGGAACCTACGTCTGTCATACACTTTCTGGCACCCAAGGAATCAGCCTCCGTGTGTGCGGGGCTGAAAACCCAGCCAGGGGCCCTGGAGCCTGGTGCTCTCGGTGGGCGCTGATTCTAGGGCGGCCAAGAAACCGCTGGAGGAGCCCTGCAGTTGCCCTTCCCTTCCCTCTGACAGAGCTCACTGCTGAAGCCCTTGGCAGTGTGGCAACCACCACCCCCTAAGCCCTCCCCAAGACGCCTGGCACCTATGTGCAAAGGCAAGGCAGGATTGGAGCTGAGCAAGGAAGGCACCAGTGGCGTTCCCAGGCTCGCTCAGACAGCTCCTTCCTGGGGAGGGAGCCTAAAAGCAAGGCAAGTCTGGGCAAGGCGAGCCCCGGCAGAGCAGCCTCGCGCCAGAAACTCTGGCCAGATCGGGGCTCTGAGCAGAGCTAGAGCTCTGCCGTACTGGAGGCGCACTTAGCTCGTGCAAGCAGGGCTTTCTCTTGACTGGGCTGGCTGCCTCCTCTTCCCCGAGGAGGCTCGCTTCCTGCTGGCTGTGCCTCGTATCAGGCGGGGCGCAGGGCTCTCCAGCAGGTCTTGCCTCAGGGGCTGCTTCCCCTGAGTTGGGGCTGTGGGCGGGAACCAGACACGCAGGATCAGGCCCAAACACCTGCACATGTCTCTGCTGGGGAGGAGAGTGCTAGGGAACCTACGTCTGTCACACACTTTCTAGGCACCCCACGGAGTCAGCCTCTGGGA
>NW_017191622.1:0-10693 GCF_001704415.2 Capra hircus
TCTCAAGCTATGAGGCGGAAACGGGGCTCCTCTGGATGTGGTCGGGACTCTGGTGTTTCCTCTCGAGTGGAGACGGGTATGTCGGGGAACTTCTTGAGTTGCAGCAAGGGTGTGAATGACACTTTGGAAGTTACAGAGGGTAGATGTGATTAGCCTCGAGACGCCTCAGCAGAAATGTGGCCTCATCTCGCCTGGAGGGTGGAACCTCCTGGATTTTCTGGACTTGCGGCAGGTGATCTCGACTTACGACTGGGACCTCAGGGACCCGCTCTGGTGGCCTCAGGAAAGGCCAGTCCCCATGTGAGTTGCTCGGGGGCCTCTCGGGATTCCCTCCGTCGATACCGGGGCCTAAGACATTGTGTGGAGTCGGTGCCGGAACCTGAGGATTCCTCTCCTAGTGCTGACATGGATCTTCGGGGTACTTCTGGAGTCTCCCCAGGGGAGTCAGTCCTCGTCTCGAGTGGGGCATGCACGTGCGACTTTCCTCCCGAGCTGTAGCAGCAGTGTCACGCTTCCCTTCGCAGTGGATCAAGGGATCTGTGGCTTTCCTCGAGCTTCCACGAGGCTTTCCCACAGGGCTGTCCCACGTGCCACCGTGGTGTGAGTCGATCCTCGGCTTGAAAGTCGAGGCAGTGCAGGGAAAACAGGTTTCCCTGGAATGGACTGAGACATCTGGGGGACTCTGGGAATGGTGGCACGACCCTGGAGTTCCTCTCGCCTTTCCTTTGGAGAGAGCCTCCTCTTGAGATGCGACGGGAACGCGGGGAATTCTTTCCCGACCTCGCAGGGAAAGGATCCCTCCTCTCGAGCTAGGAGGCGGAAACGGGTCTCCTCTGGATGTGGGCGGGACTCTCGTGCTTCCTCTCGAGTGGAGACGGGTATGTCGGGGAACTTCTTGAGTTGCAGCAAGGGTGTGAAGGACCCTTTGGAAGTTCCAGAGGTTAGGTGTGATTAGCCTCCAGACGCCTCAGCGGAAATGGGCCTCATCTCGCCTGGAGGGGAGAACCTCCTGCATTTTCTCGAGTTGCGGCAGGTGCTCTCGACTTACAACAGGGACCTCAGGGACCCGCTCTGGTGGCCTCTGGAAAGGCCAGTCCGCCTGCGAGTTGCTCGGGGGACTCTCGGGATTCCTCTCCCGTCGATGCCGGTGCCTAAGACCTTGTGTGGAGTCGGTGCCGGAACCTGAGGATTCCTCTCCAGTGCTGACATGGATCTTGGGGAACTTCTGGAGTCTCCCCAGGGGAGTCAGACCTCATCTCGATTGGGGCCATGCACGTGCGCTTTCCTCCCTAGCTGTAGCAGCAGTGTTGCGCTTCCCTTCGCGTGGATCAAGGGATCTGTGGCTTTCCGTCGAGGCTTTCTTTCGAGGCTTTCCCACAGGGCTGTCCCACGTGCCACCGTGGTGTGAGTTGATCCTCGGCTTGAAAGTCGAGGCAGTGCAGGGAAAACAGGTTTCCCTGGAATGGACTGAGACATCTGGGGGACTCTGGGAATGGTGACACGACCCTTGAGTCCCTCTCGCCTTTCCTGTGGAGAGCGCCTCCTCTTGAGATGCGACGGGAACGCCGGGAATTCTTTCCCGACCCCGCAAGGAAAGGATCCCTCGTCTGCAGCTATGAGGCGGAAAAGGGTCTCCTCTGGATGAAGGCGGGACGCTCGGTCTTCCTCTCGAGTGGAGATGGGAATGTCGAGGAACTTCTTGAGTTGCAGCAAGGGTGTGAAGGACCCTTTGGAAGTTCCAGAGGTTAGGTGTGATTAGCCTCGAGATGCCTCAGTAGAAGCGAGCCTCACCTCGCCTGGAGGGGAGAATCTCCTGGATTTTCTCGAGTTGCGGCAGGTGCTCTCAACTTACGACGGGGACCTCAGGGACGCACTCTGGTGGCCTCAGGAAATGCCAGTCCCCATGCGAGTTGTTCGGGGGCCTCTCGGGATTCCACTCCCATCGATGCCGGAGCATAAGGCCTTGTGTGGAGTCGGTGCCGGAACCTGAGGATTTCTCTCCAGTGCTGATATGGATCTTGGGGAACTTCTGGAGTCTCCCCAGGGGAGTCAGAACTCGTCTCGAGTGGGGGCATGCACGTGCGCTTTCCTCCCGAGCTGTAGCAGCAGGGTCACGCTTCCCTTCGCGTGGATCAAGGGATCTGTGGCTTTCCCTCGAGGCTTTCCCACGAGGCTTTCCCACGAGGCTTTCCCACAGGGGTGTCCCACGCGCCACCGTGGTGTGAGTCGAAAATCGGCTTGAAAGTCGAGGCAGTGCAGGGAAAACAGGTTTCCCTGGAATGGACTGAGACATCTGGGGGACTCTGGGAATGGTGGCACGACCCTGCAGTTCCTCTCGCCTTTCCTGTGGAGAGTGCCTCCTCTTGAGATGCGACGGGAAAGCCGGGAATTCTTTCCCGACCACGCAGGGAAAGGATCCCTCCTCTCGAGCTAGGAGGCAGAAACGGGTCTCCTCTGGATGTGGGCGGGAGTCTCGTGCTTCCTTTGGAGTGGAGCCGGGTAAGTCGGGGAACTTCTTGAGTAGCAGCAAGGGTGTGAAGGACCCTTTGGAAGTTCCAGAGTTTAGGTGTGATTAGCCTCGAGAAGTCTGAGCGGAAATGGGCCTCATCTCGCCTGGAGGGGAGAACCTCCTGGATTTTCTCGAGTTGCGGCAGGTGGTCTCGACTTACGACGGGGATCTCAGGGACCCGCTCTGGTGGCCTCAGGAAAGGCCAGTCCCCATGCGAGTGGCTCGGGGGCCTCTCGGGATTCCTCTCCCGTTGATGCCGGGGCCTAAGATCTTGTGTGGAGTCGGTGCCGGAACCTGAGGATTCCTCTCCACTGCTGACATGGATCTTGGGGTACTTCTGGAGTCTCCCCAGGGGAGTCAGTCCTCGTCTCGAGTGGGGGCATGCACGTGCGCTTTACTCTCGTGCTGTAGCAGCAGGGTCGCGCTTCCCTTCGCGAGGATCAAGGGATCTGTGGCTTTCCCTCGAGGCTTTCCCACGAGGCTTTCCCACGAGGCTTTCCCACAGGGCTGTCCCAAGTGCCACCGAGGTGTGAGTGGATCCTCGGCTTCAAAGTCGAGGCAGTGCAGGGAAAACAGGTTTCCCTGGAATGGTCTGAGACATCAGGGGGACTCTGGGAATGGTGGCACAACCCTGGAGTTCCTCTCGCCTTTCCTGTGGAGAGCGCCTCCTCTTGAGATGCGACGGGAACAACGGGAATTCTTTCCCGACCACGCAGGGAAAGAATCCCTCCTCTCGAGATAGGAGGCAGAAACGGGGCTCCTCTGGATGTGGGCGGGACTCTCGTGCTTCCTCTCGAGTGGAGACGGGTATGTCTGGGAACTTCTTGACTTGCAGCAAGGGTGTGAAGAACCCTTTGTAAGTTCCAGATCTTAGATGTGATTAGCCTCAAGACGCCTCAGCGGAAATGGGCCTCATCTCGCCTGGAGGGGAGAACCTCCTTGATTTTCTCGAGTTGCGGCAAGTGCTCTCGACTTACGACGGGGACCTCAGGGACACTCTCTGGTGGCCTCAGGAAAGGCTAGTCCCCTTGCGAGTTGCTCGGGGGCCTCTCGGGATTCCTCTCCCGTCGATGTCGGGGCCTAAGACCTTGTGTGGAGTCGGTGCCAGAACCTGAGGATTCATTTCCAGTGCTGACATGGATCTTGGGGTACTTCTGGAGTCTCCCCAGGGGAGTCAGTCCTCGTCTCAAGTGGGGGCAGGCACATGAGCTTTCCCCCCGGTCTGTAGCAGCAGTGTGGCGATTCCCTTCGCGTGGATCAAGGGATCTGTGGCTTTCCCTCGAGGCTTTCCCACGAGGCTTTCCCACGAGGATTTCCCACAGGGCTGTCCCACGTGCCACCATGGTGTGAGTCGATCCTCGGCTTGAAAGTCGAGGCAGTGCAGGGAAAACAGTTTTCCCTGGAATGGACTGAGACATCTGGGGGACTCTGGGAATGGTGGCACAACCCAGGAGTTCCTCTCGCCTTTCCTGTGGAGAGCGCCTCCTCTTGAGATGCGACGGGAACAACGGGAATTATTTCCCGACCACGAAGGGAAAGGATCCCTCCTCTCGAGCTAGGAGGCAGAAATGGGGCTCCTCTGGATGTGGCCGGGACTCTCGTGCTTCCTCTCGAGTGGAGACGGGTATGTCGGGGAACTTCTTGAGTTGCAGCAAGGGTGTGAAGGACCCTTTAGAATTTCCGGATGTTAGATGTGATTAGCCTCAAGTCGCCTCAGCGGAAATGGGCCTCATCTCGCCTGGAGGGGAGAACCTCCTGGATTTTCTCGAGTTGAGGCAGGTGCTCTCGACTTATGACAGGGACCTCAGGGTCCCGCTCTGATGGCCTCAGGAAAGGCCAGTCCCCATGCGAGTTGCTCGGGGGCCACTCGGGATACCTCTCCCGTCGATGCCGGGGCCTAAGACCTTGTGTGGAGTCGGTGCCGGAACCTGAGGATTCCTCTCCAGTGCTGACATGGATCTTGGGGAACTTCTGGAGTCTCCCCAGGGGAGTCAGTCCTCGTCTCGAGTGGGGGCATGCACGTGCGCTTTCCTTCTGAGCTGTAGCAGCAGTGTCCCGCTGCCCTTCGCGTGGATCAAGGGATCTGTGGCTTTCCCTCAAGGCTTTCCCACAGGGCTGTCCCACGTGCCACCGTGGTGTGAGTCGATCTTCGGATTGAAAGTCGAGGCAGTGCAGGGAAAACAGGTTTCCCTGGAATGGACTGAGACATCTGGGGGACTCTGGGAATGGTGGCAGGACCCTGGAGTTCCTCTCGCTTTTCCTGTGGAGAGTGCCTCCTCTTGAAATGCGACGGAAACGCCGGGAATTCTTTCCCGACCACGCAGGGAAAGGATCCGTCCTCTCGAGCTAGGAGGCGGAAACGGGGCTCCTCTCGATGTGGGCGGGACTCTCGTGCTTCCTCTCGAGTGGAGACGGGTATGTCGGGGATTTTCTTGAGTTGCAGAAAGGGTGTGAAGGACCCTTTGGAAGTTCCAGAGGTTAGGTGTGATTAGCCTCGAGACGCCTCACCGGAAATGGGCCTCATCTCGCCTGGAGGGGAGAACCTCCTGGATTTTCACGAGTTGCAGGCAGGTGCTCTCGACTTACGACGGGGACCACTGGGACCCGTACTGGTGGCCTCAGGAAAGGCCAGTCCCCATGCGAGTTGCTCGGGGGCCTCTCGGGATTCCTGTCCCGTCAATGCCGGGGCCTAAGACCTTGTGTGGAGTCAGTGCCGGAACCTGATGTTTCCTCTCCAGTGCTGACATGGATCTTGGGGTACTTCCCTGGAGGCTTTCCCTCGAGGCTTTCCCACGAGGCTTTCCCACGAGGCTTTCCCACAGGGCTGTCCCACGTGCCACCGTGGAGTGTGTCGATGTCGATCCTCAGCTTGAAAGTCGAGGCAGTGCAGGGAAAACAGGTTTCCCTGGAATGGACTGAGACATCTTGGGGACTCTGGGAAAGGTGACACGACCCTGGAGTTCCTCTCGCCTTTCCTGTGGAGAGCGCCTCCTCTTGAGATGCGACGGGAATGCCGGGAATTTTTTCCCAACCACGCAGGGAAAGGATCCCTCCTCTCGAGCTAGGAGGCGGAAACGGGGCTCCTCTGGATGTGGGCGGGACTCTCGTGCTTTCTCTCGAGTGGAGACGGTTATGTCGGCGAACTTCTTGAGTTGCAGATATGGTGTGAAGGACCCTTTGGAAGTTCCAGAGTTTAGGTGTGATTTGCCTCGAGACGCCTCAGCGGAAATGGGCCTCATCTCGCGTGGAGGGGAGAACCTCCTGGATTTTCTCGAGTTGCGGCAGGTCCTATCGACTTATGACGGGGACCTAAGGGACACGCTATGGTGGCCTCTGGAAAGGCCAGTCCCCATGCGAGTTGCTCGGGGGCCTCACGGGATTCCTCTCGCGTCGATGCCGGGGCCTAAGACCTTGTGTGGAGTCGGTGCCGTAACCTGAGGATTTCGCTCAAGTACTGACATGGATCTTGGGGTACTTCTGGAGTCTCCCCAGGGGAGTCAGTCCTCAACTCGAGTGGGGGCATGCACGTGCGCTTTCCTCCCAAGCTGTAGCAGCAGTGTCACGCTTCCCTTCGCTTGGATCAAGGGATCTGTGGCTTTCCCTCGAGGCTTTCCCACGAGGCTTTCCCACGAGGCTTTCCCACAGGGCTGTCCCACGTGCCACCGTGGTGTGAGTCGACACTCGGCTTGAAAGTCGAGGCAGTGCAGGGAAAACAGGTTTCCCTGGAAAGGACTGAGACATCTGGTTGACTCTGGGAATGGTGGCACCACCATGGAGTTCCTCTTGCCTTTCCTGTGGAGAGCGCCTCCTCTTGAGATGCGACGGGAACGCCGGGAATTCTTTCCCGACCACGCAGGGAAAGGATCCCTCCTCTCGAGCTAGGAGACGGAAACGGGGCTCCTCTGGATGTGGCCGGGACTCTCGTGCTTCCTCTCGAGTGGAGACGGGTATGTCGGGGAACTTCTTGAGTTGCAGCAAGGGTGTGAAGGACCCTTTGGAAGTTCCAGAGTTTAGGTGTGATTAGCCTCGAGACGCCTCAGCGGAAATGGGCCTCATCTCGCCTAGAGGGGAGAACCTCCTGGATTTTCTCGAGTTTCGGCAGGTGCTCTCGACTTACGATGGGGACCTCAGGGACCCGCTCTGGTGGCCTCAGGAAAGGCCAGTCCCCATGCGAGTTGCTCAGGGGCCTCTCGGGAGCCTCTCGGGTTTCCTCTCCCATTGATGCTGGGGCCTAAGACCTTGTGTGGAGTCAGGGCCGGAACCTGAGGATTCCTCTCCAGTGCTGACATGGATCTTGGGGTACTTCTGGAGTCTCCCCAGGGGAGTCAGTCCTCGTCTCGAGTGGGGGCATGCACATGCGCCTTACTCTCCAGCTGTAGCAGCAGTGTCACGCTTCCCTTCGAGTGGATCAAGGGATCTGTGGCTTTCCCTCGAGGCTTTCCCACGAGGCTTTCCCACAGGGCTGTCCCACGTGCCACCGTGGCGTGAGTCGATCCTCGGCTTGAAAGTCGAGGCAGTTCAGGGAATACAGGTTTCCCTGCAATGGACTGAGACCTCTGGGGGACTCTGGGAATGGTGGCACGACCCTGGAGTTCCTCTCGCCTTTCCTGTGGAGAGCGCCTCCTCTTGACATGCGACGGGAACGCCGGGAATTCTTTCCCGACGACGCAGGTAAAGGATCCCTCCTCCTGAGCTAGGAGGCGGAAACGGGGCTCCTCTGGATGTGGGCGGGACTCTCGTGCTTCCTCTTGATTGGAGTCGGGAATGTTGCGGAACTTCTTGAGTTCCAGCAAGGGTGTGAAGGACCCTTTGGAAGTTCCAGAGTTTAGGTGTGATTAGCCTCGAGACGCCTCAGCGGAAATGGGCCTCATCTCGCCTGGAGGGGAGAACCTCCTGGATTTTCTCGAGTTGCGGCAGGTGCTCTCGACGTACGACGGGGACCTCAGGGACCCGCTCTGGTGGCCTCAGGAAAGGCCAGTCCCCTTGCGAGTTGCTCGGGGGCCTCTCGGGGGCCTCTCGGGATTCGTCTCCCGTCGATATCGGGGCCTAAGATCTGCTGTGGAGTCGGTGCCAGACCTGAGGTTTCCTCTCCAGTGCTGACATGGATCTTGGGGTACTTCTGGAGTCTCCCCAGCGGAGTCAGTCCTCGTCTCGAGTGGGGGCATACACGTGCGATTTCCTGCCGAGCTGTAGCCGCAGTGTCACGCTTCCCTTCGCATGGAACAAGGGATCTGTGGCATTACCTCGAGGCTTTCCCACGAGGCTTTCCCACGAGGCTTTCCCACAGGGCTGTCCCACGTGCCACCGTGGTGTGAGTCTATCCTCGGCTTGAAAGTCAAAACAGTGCAGAGAAAACAGGTTTCCCTGGAATGGACTGAGACATCTGGGGGACTCTGGGAATGCTGGCATGACCCCGGAGTTCCTCTCGCCTTTCCTGTGGAGAGCGCCTCCTCTTGAGTTGCGACAGGAATGCCGGGAATTCTTTCCCGAGCACGCAGGGAAAGTATCCCTCCTCTCGAGTTAGGAGGTGGAAACGGGGATCCTCTAGATGTGGTCGGGACTCTCGTGCTTCCTCTCGAGTGGAGACGGGTATGTTGGGGAACTTCTTGAGTTGCAGCAAAGGTGTGAAGGACCCTTTGGATGTTCCAGAGGTCAGGTGTGATTAGCCTCAGGACGCCTCAGCGGAAATGGGCCTCATCTCGCCTGAAGGGGAGAACCTCCTGGATTTTCTCGAGTTGCTGCAGGTGCTCTCGACTTACGATGGGGACTTCAGGGACCCGCTATGGTGGCCTCAGGAAAGGCCAGTCCCCATTCGAGTTGCTCGGGGGCCACTCGGGATTCCTCTTCCATCGAAGCCGGGGCCTCAGACATTGTGTGGAGTCGGTGCCGGAACCTGAGGATTCCTCTCCAGTGCCGACATGGATCTTGGGGTACTTCTGGAGTCTCCCCATGGGAGTCAGTCCTCGTCTCGAGTGGGGGCATGCACGTGTGCTTTTCTCCCGAGCTGTAGCAGCAGTGTCATGCTTCCCTTCGCGTGGATCAAGGGATCAGGGGCTTTCCCTCGAGGCTTTCCTACAAGGCTTTCCCACGAGGCTTCCCCACAAGGCTGTCCCCCGTGCCACCGTAGTGTGAGTTGACCTCGGCTTGAAAGTCGAGGCAGTGCAGGGAAAACAGGTTTGCCTGGAATGAACTGAGAAATCTGGGGGACTCCTGGAATGGGGCCTGATCCTGGAGTTCCTTTCGCCTTTCCTGTGGAGAGCACCTCCTCTTGAGATGTGACGGGAACGCTAGGAATTCTTTCCCTACCACGCAGGGAAAGGATCCCTCCTCTCGAGCTAGCGGGCGGAAACGGGGCCACTCTGGAAGTGGGCGGGACTCTCGTGTTCCTCTTGAGTGGAGACGGGTATGTCGGGGAACTTCTTGAGTTGCAGGAAGGGTGTGAAGGACCCTTTGGAAGTTCCAGAGTTTAGTGTGATTACCCCCTATTTGCCTCAGCAGAAATGGGCCTCATCTCGCCTGGAGGGGAGAACTTCCTGGATTTTCTCGAGTTGCGGCTGGTGCTCTCGACTTACGATGGGGACCTCAGGAACCCGCTCTGGTGGCCTCAGGAAAGGCCAGTCCCCATGCGAGTTGCTCGGGGGCCTCTCGGGATTCCTCTCCCGTCGATGTCGGGGCCTAGACCTTGTGTGGAGTCGGTGCCGGAACCTGAGGATTCCTCTCCAGTGCTGACATGGATCTTGGGGTACTTCTGGAGTCTCCCCAGTGGAGTCAGTCCTCGTCTCGAGTGGGGGCATGCACGTGCCTTTCCTCCCGAGCTGTAGCAGCAGTGTCACGCTTCCCTTCGCGTGGATCAAGGGATCTGTGGCTTTCCCTCGAGGCTTTCCACGAGGCTTTCCCACGAGGCTTTCCCACAGGGCTGTCCCACGTGCCACCGTGGTGTGAGTCGATCCTCGGCTTGAAAGTCGAGGCAGTGCAGGGAAAACAGGTTTCCCTGGAATGGACTGAGACATCTGGGGACTCTGGGAATGGTGGCACGACCCTGGAGTTCCTCTCGCCTTTCCTGTGGAGAGCACCTCCCCTTGAGAATGCGACAGGAATGCCGGGAATTCTTTCCCGACCACTCAGGGAAAGGATCCCATCCTCTCGAGCTAGGAGGGGAAACGGGGCTCCTCTGGATGTGGGCGGGACTCTCGTGCTTCCTCTCGAGTGGAGACGGGTATGTCGGGGAACTTCTTGAGTTGCAGCAAGGGTGTGAAGGACCCTTTGGAAGTTCCAGAGGTTAGGTGTGATTAGCCTCGAGACGCCTCATGCGGAAATGGGCCTCATCTCGCCTGGAGGGGAGAACCTCCTGGATTTTCTCGAGTTGCGGCAGGTGCTCTCGACTTACGACGGGGACCTCAGGGACCCGCTCTGGTGGCCTCAGGAAAGGCCAGTCCCCATGCGAGTTGCCTCCGGGGGCCTCTCGGGATTCCTCTCCCGTCGATGCTGGGGCCTAAGACCTTGTGTGGAGTCAGTGCCGGAACCTGAGGATTCCTCTCCAGTGCTGACATGGATCTTGGGGTACTTCTGGAGTCTCCCCAGGGGAGTCAGTCCTCGTCTCGAGTGGGGGCATGCACGTGCGCTTTCCTCCCGAGCTGTAGCAGCAGTGTCACGCTTCCCTTCGCGTGGATCAAGGGATCTGTGGCTTTCCCTCGAGGCTTTCCCACGAGGCTTTCCCACGAGGCTTTCCCACAGGGCTGTCCCACGTGCCACCGTGGTGTGAGTCGATCCTCGGCTTGAAAGTCGAGGCAGTGCAGGGAAAACAGGTTTCCCTGGAATGGACTGGAGACATCTGGGGGACTCTGGGAATGGTGGCACGACCCTGGAGTTCCTCTCGCCTTTCCTGTGGAGAGCGCCTCCTCTTGAGATGCGACGGGAACGCCGGGAATTCTTTCCCGACCACGCAGGGAAAGGATCCCTCCTCTCGAGCTAGGAGCGGAAACGGGGCTCCTCTGGATGTGGGCGGGACTCTCGTGCTTCCTCTCGAGTGGAGACGGGTATGTCGGGGAACTTCTTGAGTTGCAGCAAGGGTGTGAAGGACCCTTTGGAAGTTCCAGAGTTAGGTGTGATTAGCCTCGAGACGCCTCAGCGGAAATGGGCCTCATCTCGCCTGGAGGGAGAACCTCCTGGATATTATCTCTCTCC
>NW_017191623.1:0-10693 GCF_001704415.2 Capra hircus
CGGAGAGCAAATCACATGGGGACTGGCCTTTCCTGAGGACCAGAGCGGGTCCCTGAGGTCCCGTCGTAAGTCGAGAGCACCTGCCGCAACTCGAGAAAATCCAGGAGGTTTCCCCTGCAGGCGAGATGAGGCCCATTTCGCTGAGGCGTCTAGAGGCTAATCACACTAATCTGGAACTTCAAAGGTTCTTCACACCCTTGCTGCAACTCAAGAATTTCCCGACATACCCGTCTCCACTCGAGAGGAAGCACAAGAGCTCCGCTCACATCCAGAGGAGCCCCGTTTCCGCCTCGTAGCTCGAGAGGAGGGATCCTTTCCCTGTGTTTGGGAATGAATTCCCGGCATTCCCGTCGCATCTCAAGATGAGGCGCTCTCCACAGGAAAGGCGAGAGGAACTCAAGGGTCGTGCCACCATTCGCAGAGTCCCCGATGTCTCAGTCCATTCCAGGGAAACCTGTTTTCTCTGCACTGCCTTGACTTTCTAGGCGAGGATCGACTCACACCACGGTGGCACGTGGGACAGCCATGGGAAAGCCCGTGGGAAAGCCTCGTGGAAAGTCTCTAGGGAAAGCACTAGATCCCTTGATCCACGCGAAGGGAAGCGTGACACTGCTGCTACAGCTCTGGAGGAAATCGCACGTGCATGCCCCCACTCGAGACTACGACTGACTCCCCTGGGGAGACTCCAGAAGTACCCCAAGATCCATGTCAGCACTGGAGAGGAATCCTCAAGTTCCGGCACCGAATTCACACAAGGTCGTAGGCCCCGGCATCGACGGGAGAGGAATAACGAGAGGCCCCTGAGCAACGCGCATGTGGACTGGCCTTTACTGAGTCCACCAGAGCGGGTCCCTGAGGTCCCCGTCATAAGTCGAGAGCACCTGCCGCAACTCGAGAAAATCCAGGAGGTTCTCCCCTCCAGGCAAGATGAGGCCCATTTCCGCTGAGGCGTCTTGAGGCTAATCACACCTAACCTCTGGAACTTCCAAAGGGTCCTTCACACCCTTGCTGTAACTCAAGAAGTTCTCCGACATACCCGTCTGCACTCGAGAGGAAGCACGAGAGTCCCACCCACATCAGAGGAGCCCCATTTCTGCCTCTTAGCTCCAGAGGTGGGATCCTTTCCGTGCGTTGTCTGGAAAGAATTCACCGAGTTCCCGTCGCAATTCAAGAGGAGGCGCTCTCCACAGGAAAGGCGAGAGGAACTCCAGTGTCGTGCCACCATTCGCAGAGTCCCCAGATGTCTCAGTCCATTCCAGGGAAACCTGTTTCCCTGCACTGCCTCGACTTTCAAGCGAGGATCGACTCACACCACGGTGGCACGTGGACAGCCCTGTGGGAAAGCTTCTTGTGAAAGCCTCGTGTGAAAGCCTCGAGGGAAAGCCACAGATCCTTGATCCACGTGAAGGAAAGCGTGACATTGCTGCTACAGCTCGGAGGAAAGCCCACGTGCATGCCTCCCCTCGAGACGAGGACTGACTCCCCTGGGGAGACCTCAGAAGTACCCCAAGATCCATGTCAGCACTGGAGAGGAATCCTTAGGTTCCGGCACCGACTCCACACAAGGTCTTAGGCCCGGCATCGACGGGAGAGGAATCCTGAGAGGCCCCGAGCAACTCGCATGGGGACTGGCCTTTCCTGAGGCCAGCAGAGCGGGTCCCTGAGTCCCCGTCGTAAGTCGAGAGCACCTGACACAACTCGAGAAAATCCAGGATGTTCTCCCCTCCAGCAAGATGAGGCCCATTTCCGCTGTGGAGTCTCGAGACTAATCACATCTAACATCTGGAACTTCCAAAGGGTCCTTCACACCCTTGCTGCAACTCAAGAATTCCCAGACATACCCGTCTCCACTTGAGAGGAAGCACGAGAGTCCCGCCCACATCCAAAGGAGCCCCGTTTCCGTCTCCTAGCTCGAGAGGAGGATCCTTTCCCAGCGTGGCCCGGAAAAAATTCCCAGCGTTCCCGTTGCATCTCAACAGGAGCGCTCTCCACAGGAAAGGCGGAGAGGAACTCCAGGGTCATGCCACCATTCCCAGAGTCCCCTGGATGTCTCAGTCCATTCCAGGGAAAACTGTTTTCCCTGCACTGCCTCGACTTTCAAGCCGAGGATCGACTCACACCACGGTGGCACGTGGGACAGCCCTGTGGGAAAGCCTCGTGCGAAAGCCTCGAGGGAAAGCCCACAGATCCCTTGATCCAGGCGTAGGGAAGAGTGACACTGCTGCTACGGCTCGGGAGGAAAGCGCACGTGCATGCCCCCACTCGAGACGGGGACTGACTCCCCTGGGGAGACTGCAGAAGTACCCAAGATCCATGTCAGTAGGGAGAGGAACCCTCAGGGTTCCGGCACCGACTCCACACAAGGGCTTAGGCCCCAGCATCGAAGGGAGAGGTATCCCGAGAGGCCCCCGAGCAACTCACATGGGGACTGGGCTTTCCTGAGGCCACCCAGAGCGGGTCCCTGAGGTCCCCGTCGTAAGTCCGAGAGCACCTGCCGCAACTCGAGAAAATCCAGGAGGTTCTCTCCTCCAGGCGAGATGAGGCCCATTTCCGCTGAGGCGTCTCCAGGATATTCACCTAACCTCTGGAACTTCCAAAGGGTTCTTCACACCCTTTCTGCAACTCAAGAAGTTCCCCGACATACTGTCTTCCCCTCGAGAGAGGAAGCACGAGAGTCCCGCCCACATCCAGAGGGGCCCCGTTTCCGCCTGCTACCTCGAGAGGAGGGATCCTTTCCCTTCGTGGTCGGGAAAGAATTCCCGGCGGTTCCCGACCCATCTCAAGAGGAGGCTCTCTGTACAAGAAAGGCGAGAGGAACTCCAGGGTCGTGCCACCATTCCCAGAGTCCCCCAGATGTCTCAGTCCATTCCAGGGAAATCTGTTTTCCCTGCACTGCCTCGACTTTCAAGCCGGAGGATCGACTCACAACATGGTGACAGGTGGGACAGCCCTGTGGAAAAGCCTCGTGGGAAAGCCTCGAGGGAAAGCCGCATACCCCTTGATCCACGCATAGGGAAGCGTGACACTGCTGCTACAGCTCGGGAGGAAAGTGGCACGTGCATGCCCCCACTCGAGACGAGGACTGACTCCCCTGGGGAGACACCAGAAGTACCCCAAGATCCATGTCAGCACTGGAGAGGAATCCTCAGGTTCCGGCACCGAGTCCACACAAGGTCTTAGACCCCGGCATCGACAGGAGAGGAATCCCGAGAGGCCCCCGAGCAACTCGCATTGGGGACTGGGCTTTCCTGAGGCCACCAGAGCGGGTCCCTGAGGTCCCCGTCGTAAGTCGAGAGCACCTGACGCAACTCGAGAAAATCCAGGAGGTTCTCCCCTCCAGGCGAGATGAGGCCCATTTCCGCTGAGGAGTCTCGAGGCTAATCACATCTAACATCTGGAACTTCCAAAGGGTCCTTCACACCCTTGTTGCAACTCAAGAAGTTCCCCGACATACCCGTCTCCACTCGAGAGGAAGCACGAGAGTCCCGCCCACATCCAGAGGAGGCCCCGTTTCCGCCTCCTAGTTCGAGGGGAGGGATCCTTTCCCAGCGGTGGTCGGGAAAGAATTCCCGGCGTTCCCGTTGCATCTCAAGAGGAAGCGCTCTCCACAGGAAAGGCGAGAGGAACTCCAGGGTCGTGCCACCATTCCCAGAGTCCCCTGGATGTCTCAGTCCATTCCAGGGAAAACTGTTTTCCCTGCACTGCCTCGACTTTCAAGCCGAGGATCGACTCACACCACGGTTGCCACGTGGGACAGCCCTGTGGGAAAGCCTCGTGGGAAAGCTTCGAGGGAAAGACACAGATTCCTTGATCCACGCGAAGGGAAGCGCGACACTGCTGCTACAGCTCGGGAGGAAAGCGCCCGTGCATGCCCCACTCCGAGACGAGGACTGACTGCCCTGGTGGAGAATCCAGAAGTACCCTCAAGATCCATGTCAGCACTGGAGAGGAATCCTCAGGTTCCGGCACTGAGTCCACACAAGGTCTTAGGCCCCAGCATCGATGGGAGAGGAATCCCGAGAGGCCCCTGAGAAACTCCCATGGGGACTGGCCTTTACTGAGGCCACCAGAACGGATCCCTGAGGCCCCTTCGTAAGTCGAGAGCACCTGCCGCAACTCGAGAAAATCCAGAAGGTTCTCCCCTCCAGACGAGATGAGGCCCATTTTCCGCTGAGGCAAGTAGGGGGTAATCACACTTAAACTCTGGAACTTCCAAAGGGTCTTTCACACCCTTGCTGCAACTCAAGAAGTTCCCCGACATACCCGTCTCCACTCTAGAGGAATGGGAGAGTCCCGCCCATATCCAGAGTGGCCCCGTTTTCCCGCCTGCTAGCTCGAGAGGAGGGTTCCTTTCCCTGCGTGTCGGGAAAGAATTCCTAGCGTTCCCGTCGCATCTCAAGAGGAGGCGCTCTCCACAGGAAAGGCGAGAAGAACTCCAGGATCAGGCCCCATTCCCAGAGTCCCCAAGATGTCTCCAGTCCATTCCAGGGAAACCTGTTTTCCCTGCGCTGCCTCGACTTTCAAGCCGAGGATCGACTCACACCACGGTGGCACATGGGACAGCCCTGTGGGAAAGCCTCGAGGGAAAGCCACAGATCCCTTGATCCTCGCGAAGGGAAGCGTGACACTGCTGCTACAGCTCGGGAGGAAAGCGCACGTGCATGCCCCCACACCAGACGAGGACTGACTCCCCTGGGGAGACTCCAGAAGTACCCCAAGATCCATGTCAGCACTGGAGAGGAATCCTCAGGTTCCGGCACCGAATCCACACAAGGTCTTATGCCGGGGTCCAGCCCCGGTGGATCCAGGGAATTCGAAGGGTGGACGGCGTTGGTGTGGAAAGACTTGTTTATTTATTAATGTAAAGATTACATTAGGAAACTATAGTGTAGTAAGAAGATTAAGTGGAGGAAAGAGTGCTGAAATAGCTTGGTTTTCGCGGATGGCCAATAAAATTCCAGACAAGGAATTTGGCAAAACCTACGTTGGGCCACCCGGTGCCCGCTTGAATATCTAAGGGTGCCTCGCCTTAAGCTCCCTTTCATGCGGTTCTTAATAGCCAGGCCAAGTAAGTAGACCTGGCGAGCCTCCGCACTCCAGGTGGAGATTCAGCCTGAAGTTATAGTAAAGAGCAGAGAGAAGGAAAGGTAGAGAAGAAGAAAGAGGGAGAAAGACACAGGGGGAGCCAGAGTCCCAAGAAACCAGGCTGAGAGACTAGCTTCGAGAAGCTGGTCCGAGAAACTGGCCCCCGGCCCCTGGCCTCCTCCTTTATTGTTCAGAAGGTCTTTTATACTTTTGATAATACATGGAGATCAATGGATAACACAAAATTATGTAGTGTTCGCAACCCAGATTCTTTCTGTATATCATTTTGTATACAAAAGGTCTCAGGTAATTTACATTATCTTCTGGCCAAGAGGATTGTTAACACCTTTTTGGCTCTCTTTCCTTAATGAATGTTAATTTTGTTTCCCCTGAAGTGTTTTTCTTTAATCTGCATCTCCTTAAAGCACTAAAGTTACATCTCTATAGAACAAAGGTGCAGTGGGTTATAACAAAGAAGGTACTTAACTCAAAGATCTAATGTTGCTAATACCAGGTCTACTACTTGTTTTTCACATACCAACTATATCTAAAAATAAAGGATATGAAAATTTGGCAGCAAGCATTGACCCAAAAATGAAACTTTTAATCAGACCTATTCTAAAGATTCTGACTCCTCAGAAGCTCCTGCATTCCTAGGATGTTTTAAGCTTCCTGTGCCTCCTGCGGTCAGGAGGCCTCAAACAATCACAAGCGCAGCTGTACGAGTTCTACAGGCAGGCTAGAAAGCCATCAGAGGGTTTTTGGATTGAAACACTCTTTCAAATGCAGAAGACTAACGCCCTGAATTGACTTTTTCCAGAAAAGGTCAGAAGAGTGAAAAAGCAGAGCACAAAAACCGGCAGATTTTTGTTGGGGTACATGCTTAAAAATTTCCAGAGGGGTCCCTGGAAGTCTGAGCACGCCTTGCGTATGTCAGCTTCCTTCCTCATAACCTTGTCACGGGCGGGCTTCCTCACACTGGCTCCCGGCAGCCTTAGGCCCCGGCATCGACGGGAGAGGAATCCCGAGAGGCCCCCTAGGAACTCGCTTGGGGACTGGCCTTTCCTGAGGCCACCAGAGCGGGTCCGTGAGGTCCCCGTCGTAAGTCGAGAGCACATGCCCCAACTCGAGAAAATCCAGGAGGTTCTCCCCTCCAGGCGACATGAGGCCCATTTCCGCTGAGGCGTCTCGAGGCTAATCACACCTAACCTCTGGAACTTACAAAGGGTCTTTCACACCCTTGCTGCAACTCAAGAAGTTCCCCCGACATACCCGTCTCCACTCGAGAGGAATCACGAGAGTCCCGCCCTCATCCAGAGGAGTCCCGTTTCCGCCTCCTAGCTAGAGAGGAGGGATCCTTCCCCTGCGTGGTCGGGAAAGAATTCCCGGCATTTCCGTCGCATCTCAAGAGGAGGCGCTCTCCACAGGAAAGGCGAGAGGAACTCCAGGGTCGTGCCACCATTCCCAGATCCCCCAGATATCTCAGTCCATTCCAGGGAAAACCTGTTTTCCCTGCACTGCCTCGACTTTCAAGCCGAAGATCGACTCACACCACGGTGGCACGTGGGACAGCCCTGTGCGAAAGCCTCCTGGGCAAGCCTGGAGGGAAACCACAGATCCCTTGATCCACGCGAAGGGAAGCGTGACACTGCTGCTACTCCTCGGGAGGAAAGCGCACGTGCATGCCGCAACTCGTGACGAGGACTGACTCCCCTGGGGAGACTCCAGAAGTACCCAAGATCCATGTCAGCAATGGAGAGGAATCCTCAGGTTCCGGCACCGACTCCACGCAAGGCATTAGGCCCAGGCATTGATGGGAGTGAAATCCCGAGAGGCCCTCGAGCCACTCGCATGGGGACTGGCCTTCCTGAGGCCACCAGAAGCGAGTCCCTGAGGTCCCCGTCATAAGGCAAGAGCACCTGCCACAACTCGAGAAAATCCAGGAGGTTCTTCCCTTCAGACGAGATGAGGTCCATTTCCACAGAGGCGACTCGAGGCTAATCACACCTAATCTCTGGACCTTCCAAAGGGCCCTTCACACCCTTGCTGCAACTCAAGAAGTTCCCTGACATACCCGTCTCCACTCGAGAGGAAGCACGAGAGTCCCGCCCACATCCAGAGGAGCCCTGTTTCCGCCTCCTAGCTCGACAGGAGGGGATCCTTTCCCTGCGTGTTCGGAAAAGAAATTCCTGGGTTCCCGTAACATATCAAAGGAGGGGCGCTCTCCACAGGAAAGGCGAGAGGAACTCCAGGGTCGTGCCACCATTCCCAGAGTCCCCCAGATGTCTCAGTCCATTCCAGGGAAGCCTGTTTCCCCCGGCACTGCCTCGACTTTCAAACCGAGGATTGAATGACAACACGGTGGCACGTGGGACATCACTGGGGGAAAGCCTCGTTGAAAAGCCTGGTGGGAAAGCGTCGTGGGAAAGCCTCATGGGAAAGCCTCGAGGGAATGCCATAGATCCTATGATCCACGGGAAGGGAAGCGTGACACTGCTGCTACAGCTCGGGAGGAAAGCGCACGTGCATAACCCCACTGGAGACGAGGACTCACTCCCCTGGGGAGAATTCAGAAGTACCCAAGAGCGATGTCAGCACTGCAGAGGAATTCTCAGTTTCCGACACCAACTCCACCCAAGGTCTTAGGCCCGGCATCGATGGGTGAGGAATCCCGAGCGGCCCCCGAGCAAATCGCATGGGGACTGGGCCTTTCCTGAGGCCACCAGAGCGTGTCCCTGAGGTCCCTGTCGTAAGTCGAGAGCACCTGCCGCAACTCGAAGAAAATCCAGGAGGTTCTGCCCCTCCCAGGCGAGATGAGGCCCATTTCGCTGGAGGCGTCTAGAGGCTAATCACACCTAATCTCTGGAACTTCCAAAGGATCCTTCACACCCTTGCTGCCAACTCAAGAATTTCCACGACATACCCGTCTCCACTCGAGAGGAAGCACCAAGAGCTCCGCTCACATCCCAGAGGATCCCCGTGTCCACCTCGTAGCTCGAGAGGAGGGATCCTTTCCCTGTGTGGTTGGGAATGAATTCCCGGCATTCCCGTCGCATCTCAAGATGAGGCGCTCTCCACAGGAAAGGCGAGAGGAACTCCAAGGGTCGTGTCACCATTCGCCAGAGTCCCCCAGATGGTCTCAGTCCATTCCAGGGGAAACCTGTTTTCCCTGCCACTGCCTTGACTTTCTAGCCGAGGATCGGACTCACACCACCGGTGGCACGTGGGACAGCCCCTGTGGGAAAGCCTCGTGGGAAAGCCCCATGGGGAATGCCTCGTGGCGAAAGTCTCTAGGGAAAGCCACAGATCCCTTGATACACGCGAAGGGAAGTGTGACACTGCTGCTACAGCTCTGGAAGAAAATCCCACGTGCATGCCCCCCACTAGAGGACTACGACTGACTCCCCTGGGGAGACTCCAGAAGTACCCAAGATCCATGTCAGCACTGGAGAGGAATCCTCAAGTTCCGGCACCGAAATCACACAAGGTCGTAGGCCCCGGCATCGACGGGAGAGGAATCCCGAGAGGCCCCTGAGCAACGCGCATGTGGACTGGCCTTTCCTGAGTCCACCAGAGCGGGTCCCTGAGGTCCCGTCATAAGTCGAGAGCACCTGCCGCAACTCGAGAAAATCCAGGAGGTTCTCTCCTCCAAGCAAGATGAGGCCCATTACCGCTGAGGCGTCTCGGAGGCTAATCACACCTAACCTCTGGAACTTCCAAAGGGTCCTTCACACCCTTGCTGCAACTCAAGAAGCTCCCCATATACCCGTCTCCACTCGAGAGGAAGCCCGAGAGTCCCGCCCACATCCAGAGGAGCCCCGTTACTGCCTCCTAGCTCGAGAGGAGGGATCCTTTCACTGAGTGGTCGGTCAAGTATTCCCGGAGTTCACCGTCTCATCTCAAGAGGAGGCGCTCTCCACAGGAAAGGCGAGAGGAACTCCAGATTCGTGCACCCATTCCCAGAGGCCCCCAGATATCTCAGTCCATTCCATGGAAACCTGTTTCTCCTGCACTGCCTCGACTTTCTAGCCTAGGATCGACACACAACACGGTGACTCGTGGAACAGCCCTGTGGGAAAGCCACGTGGGAAAGCCTCGTGGGAAAGCCTACTGGAAAGCCTGGAGGGAAATCCACAGATCCCTTGATCCACGCAAAGGGAAGCGCGAAACTGCTGCTACAGCTCGGGAGGAAAGCGCACGTGCAAGCCCCCACTCTTGACGAGGACTGACTCCACTGGGGAGACTCCAGAATTACACCAAGATCCATGTCAGCACTGGAGAGGAATCCTCAGGTTCCGGCACCGATCCACACAAGATCATAGGCCCTGGCATCAACGGAGAGGAATCCCGGGAGGCCCATGAGCAACTCCCATGGGGACTGGCCTTTCCTGAGGCCACCAGAGCGGGTCCCTGAGGTCCCCTTCGTAAGTCGAGAGCACATGCCGCAACTCGAGAAAATCCAGGAGGTTCTCCCCTCCAGGCGAGATGAGGCCCATTTCCGCCGAGGCGCCTCGAGGCTATTCACACCTAAACTCTGGAACTTCCAAAGGGTCCTTCACACCCTTGCTGCAACTCAAGAAGTTCCCCGACATTCCCGTCTCCACTCGAGAGGAAGCACGAGAGTCCCGGCCACATCCAGAGGAGCCCCGTTTCCATCTCCTAGCTAGAGAGGAGGATCCTTTCCCTGCGAGGTCGGGAAAGTATTCCCGGCGTTCCCGTTCCATCTCAAGAGAAGGCGCTCTCCACAGGAAAGGCGAGAGGAACTCCAGGGTCGTGCCACCATTCCCAGAGTCAACCAGATGTCTCCGTCCATTCCAGGGAAATCTGTTTTCCCTGCACTGCCTCGACTTTCAAGCCGAGGATCGACTCTCACCACGGTGGCACGTGGGACAGCCCAGCCTCGTGGGAAAGCCTCTTTGGGAAGCCTCGTGGGAATGCCTCGAGGGAAAGCCACAGATCCCTTGATCCATGCGAAGGGAAGCGCGACACTGCTGCTACAGCTCAGGAGGAAAGCGCACGTGCATGCCCCCACTCGAGACGAGGACTGACTCCCCTGGGGAGACTCCAGAAGTACCCAAGATCCATGTCTGCACTGCACAGGAATCCTCAGTTTCCGGCACTGACTCCACACAAGGTCTTAGGCCCAGCATCGACGGGAGAGGAATCCGAGGCCCCATGCAACTCGCATGGGGACTGGCCTTTCCTGAGGCCACCAGAGAGGGTCCTCGTCCCCGTCGTAAGACGAGAGCACCCGCCGCAACTCGAGAAAATCCAGGAGGTTCTCCCCTCCAGGCGAGATGAGGCCCATTTCCGCTGAGGCGTCTCAAGGTTCACACCTAACCTCTGGAACTTCCAAAGGGTCCTTCACACCCTTGCTGCAACTCAAGAAGTTCCCTGACATACCGTCTCCACTCGAGAGGAAGCACGAGAATCTCGCCCACATCCAGAGGAGCCCCGTTTCCGCCTCCTGCTCGAGAGGAGGGATCCTTTCACTGCGGCTCGGGAAAGAGATTGCCGGCTTTTCCGTCGCATCTCAAGGGAGGCGCTCTCCACAGGAAAGGCGAGAGAACTCCAGGGGTCGTTCCACCATTCCAGAGTCCCCCAGATG
>NW_017191624.1:0-21567 GCF_001704415.2 Capra hircus
GGAAAAGCAAGGGAGT
Organism: Capra hircus; assembly: GCF_001704415.2. NCBI lineage: Eukaryota > Metazoa > Chordata > Mammalia > Artiodactyla > Bovidae > Capra > Capra hircus. The sequence continues at coordinate 17 of NW_017191624.1, forward strand.
TCCAGAAAAACATCTATCTATTTCTGCTTTATTGACTATGCCAAAGCATTGACTGTGTGGATCTCAATCAACTGTGGAAAATTCTGAAGGAGATGGGAATACCAGACCACCTAACCTGCCTCTTGAGAAATCTGTATGCAGGACAGGAAGCAACAGTTAGAACTGGACATGAACAAACAAACTGGTTCCAAATAGGAAAAGGAGTACGTCAAGGCTGTATATTGTCACCCTGCTTATTTAACTTCTATGCAGAGTACATCATGAGAAACGCTGGACTAGAAGAAACACAAGCTGGAATCAAGATTGCCAGAAGAAATATCAATAACCTCAGATATGCAGATGACACCACCCTTATGGCAGAAAGGGAAGAGGAACTAAAAAGCTCTTTGATGAAAGTGAAAGAAGAAAGTGAAAAAGTTGGCTTAAAGCTCAACATTCAGAAAACTAAGATCATGGCATCTGGTCCCATCACTTCATGGGAAATAGATGGGAAACAGTGGAAAACAGTGTCAGACCTTATTTTTTGCAGCTCCAAAAATCACTGCAGATGGTGACTGCAGCTATTAGATTAAAAGGATTGGGAGCTCGTATACACCCGTGGTGGATTCACATCAATGTATGGCAAAACCAATACAGTATTGTAAAGTAAAATAAAGCAAAATTAAAATTTAAAAAAAAATCCCCTCAATATGTTCATATTAATAAAGCAAATATTTTACAAGCTGAAAAAAATAAAATAAAATCTTATATAGATTTAAAAAATTAAAAAAAAAAATAAAGGACGCCTACTCCTTGGAAGAAAAGTTATGACCAACCTAGATAGTACATTCAAAAGCAGAGACATTTTTTTGCCGACTAAGGTCCATCTAGTCTAGGCTATGATTTTTCCTGTGGTCACATATAGGTGTGAGAGTTGAACTGTGAAGAAGGCTGAGCACCAAAGAATTGATGCTTTTGAACTGTGGTGTTGGAGAAGACTCTCGAAAGTCCCTTGGACTGCAAGGATATCCAACCAGTCCATTCTGAAGGAGATCAGCCCTGGGATTTCTTTGGAAGGAATGATGCTAAAGCTGAAACTCCAGTACTTTGGCCACCTCATGAGAAGAGTTGACTCATAGCAAAGACTTTGAAGCTGGGAGGGATTGGGGGCAGAAGGAGAAGGGGATGACAGAGGATGAGATGGCTGGATGGCATCACGGACTCGATGAACGTGAGTCTGAGTGAACTCCTGGCGTTTTTTGATGGACAGGGAGGCCTGGCGTGCTGCGATTCACGGGGTCGCAAAGAGTCGGACACAACTGAGTGACTGGACTGAACTGAACTGAACTGAAGCGACTGCACAATTGCACTCATCCTACATGCTAATAAAGTAATGCTCAAAATTATCCAAGCCAGGCTTCAGCAATACGTGAACTGTGAACTTACAGATGTTCAAGCTGGCTTTAGAAAAGGCAGAGGAACCAGAGATCAAATTGCCAACATCTACTGAATCATCAAAAAAGCTAGAGAGTTCCAGAAAAACAACTAGTTCTGCTTTATTGACTATGCCAAAGTCTTAGACTGTGTGGATCACAGTAAACTGTGGAAAATTATGAAAGAGATGGGAATACCAGCCCACCTGACTTCCCTCTTAAGAAAGCTATATGCAGGTCAGGAAGCAACAGTTAGAACTGGACATGGAACAACAGACTGGTTACAAATAGGAAAAGGAGTTCGTCAAGGCTGTATTGTGTGACCCTGCTTATTTAACTTCTATGCAGAGTACATCATGAAAACGCTGGACTGGAAGAAGCACAAGCTGGAATGAAGTTTGCCAGGAGAAATATCCATAACTTCAGATATGCAGATGACACCACCCTTATGGCAGATAGTGAAGAGGAATTAAAAAGCTTCTTGATGAAAGTGAAAGTGGAGAGTGAAAAAGTTGGCTTAAAGCTCAACATTCAGAAAAACGAAGATCATGGCATCTGGTCCCATCACTTCATGGGAAATAGATGGGGAAACAGTGGAAACAGTGTCAGACTATTTTGGGGGGGCTCCAAAGTCACTGCAGATGGTGATTGCAGCCATGAAATTACAAGATGCTTACTCCTTGGAAGGAAAGTTATGACCAACCTAGATAGCATATTGCAAAGCAGAGATATTACTTTGCCAACAAAGATCCGTCTAGTCAAGGCTATGGTTTTTCCAGTGGTCATGTATATGTTAGAGTTGGACTTGAAGAAAGCTGAGCGTCAGAAAGAATTGATGCTCTTGTGATGCTGTGGGTTTGGCAAGACTCTTGAAAAAAGCTTTCGTATAGCTTCAAGAGATTGCGTATAGTTAGTTCTCCATGATATAGTAAGTTCTTATTGCTTATACAGTAGTGTATTTCTTTAGTGCCCTCCTGCCCTTCAGTAACCTTAAGTTTGTTTTTTAAGTCTGTGAATCAATTTCTGTTTTGCAAATAAACTTATTTGTAAAGTTCTTTTTAAATATTTTTCTCTTTTTGGGGGGGATTTTTTAAATTTTAATTGGAGGTTAATTACTTTACAATATTGTATTGGTTTTGCCATACATCAACATGCATCTGCCTTGGGTATACACATGCTCCCTATCCTGAACACCCTCCCACCTCCCTCCCGTACCATCCCTCTGGGTCATCCCAGTGTACCAGCCCCAAGCATCCTATATCATACATCGAACCTGGACTGGCGATTCGTTTCATGTATGATATTATACATGTTTCAATGCCATTCTCCCAAATCATCCCACCCTCGCCCTCTCCCACAGAGCCCAAAAGACTTTTCTGTACATCTGTGTCTCTTTTGCTGTCTCGCATACAGGGTTATCATTACCATCTTTCTAAATTCCATATATATGCGTTAGTATACTGTATTGGTGTTTTTTCTTTCTTACTTCACGCTGTGTAATAGGCTCCAGTTTCATCCACCTCATTAGAACTGATTCAAATGTATTCTTTTTAATGGCTGAGTAATACTCATACTTGTGTATATGTACCACAGCTTTCTTATCCATTCGTCTGCTGATGGACATCTAGGTTGCTTCCATGTCCTGGCTATTATAAACAGTGCTGCGATGAACATTGGGGTACACGTGTTTCTTTCAATTCCGGTTTCCTCAGTGTGTATGCCCAGCAGTGGGATTGCTGGTCACAAGGTAGTTCTCTTTCCAGTTTTTTTAAGAAATCTCCACACTGTTCTCTACAGTGGCTGTACTAGTTTGCATTCCCACCAACAGTGTAAGAGGGTTCCCTTTCCTCCACACCCTCTCCAGCATTTATTGCTTGTAGACTTTTGGATAGCAGCCATTCTGACTGGAGTGAAATGGTACCTCATTGTGGTTTTGATTTGAATTTCTCTGATAATGAGTGATGTAGCGCATCTTTACATGTGTTTGTTAGCCATCTGTATGTCTTCTTTGGAAAAATGTATGTTTAAGTGTATGATATTATTATGTAGTAAAAGTATTAGTCATGTCCAACTCTTTCTGAGCCTATGAACTATAGCTTATGAAGTTCCTCTGTCCATGGAATTTTCCAGATAAGAATACTGGAGTGTGTTGCCATTTCCTTTTCCAGAGGAACTTCCCAATCCAGGGATTGAACCCAGGTCTCCTGCACTGGAAGAAAATTCTTAACCATCTGAACTGCCAGGGAAACCTAATTATTATATAACCCAGATTATTACTATATAACCTAGATAATTACTATATAACCTAGATAATTATGTAGCCAGCAAACTAAAAGTCTGGAACTAGAAGAATGGAATTGGTACCAAGTTTTAGGATTTAGGGTCTTTGAAAATAAAGAAAGAATGGAAAATAAAATTACAGATTGGAGGTGATATTTCATTGTGGTTTTGGTTTGCATTTCTCTAATAATGAGATGTTGAGCATCTTTCCATGTGTTTGTTAGCCATCTGTATGTCTTCTTTGGAGAAATGTCTTTTTAGGTCTTTTTCCTGCTTTTTAATTGGGCTGTTTGTTTTCTGGTATTGAGTTGTATGAGCTGCTTGTATATTTTTGAAATTAATCCATTGTCAGTTGTTTCATTTGTTATTATTTTCTCCCATTCCGAAGGTTGTCTTTTCACCTTGTTTACAGTTTCTTTTGCTGTGCAAAAGCTTTTAAGTTTAATCAGGTCCCACTTGTTTATTTTTGTTTTTATTTCCGTTTTCTAGGAGGTGAATCATAGAGGATCTTGCTTTGATTTATGTCATTGAGTATTCTGCCTGTGTTTTTCCTCTGTTTTATAATTTCTGGTCTTACATTTAGGTCTTTAATCCATTTTGAGTTTATCTTTGTGTAAGATGTTAGGAAGTGTTCTAAATTCATTCTTTTTATGTGTAGCTACCCAGTTCTCTCAGCAACATTTATTGAAGAGTCTGTTTTTGCCCCATTGTATATTCTTGCCTCCTGTGTCAAAAAAAAAGGTACCTATAGGTGCATGGGTTTATTTCTGGGCTTTCTATCGTGTTCCATTGGTCTATACTTCTGTTTTTGAGCCAGTACCATACTGTCTTGGTGACTGTAGCTTTGTAGTATAATCTGAAGTCAGGAAGGTTGATTCCTCCAGCTCCATTCTTCTTTCTCAAGACTGCTTTGGCTGTATGGGGTCTTTTGCGTTTCCATATGAATTGTGAAATTTTTTGTTCTAGTTCTGTGAAAATGCCATTGGTAATTTGATAGGGATTGCATTGAATCTGTATATTGTGTTTGTAGTATAGTCATTTTCACAATATTGATTCTTCCTACCTAGGAATATGAAATATCTCTCCATCTGTTTATGTCATCTTTGATTTATTTTATCAGTGTCTTATAATTTTCTGTGTACACTCACACCAGTCAGAATGACCATCATCAAAAAGTCGACAAACAATAAATGCTGGAGAGGGTGTGGAGAAAAGGGAATACTCTTGCACTGTTGGTGGGAATGTAAATTGATACAGCCACTATGGAAGACGATATGGAGATTCCTTAAAAAACTAGGAATAAAACCACCATATAACCCTACAATCCCACTTCTAGGTGTATACCCTGAGGAAACCAGGGTTGAAAAAGAGACATGCATCCCATTGTTCATTGCAGCACTATTTACAATAGCTAGAACATGGAAGCAACCTAGATGCTCATCGACAGATGAATGGATAAAGAAGTTGTGGTACATATACACAATGAAGTATTACTTAGCCATAAAAAGAAATGCATTTGAGTGAATTCTGATAAGGTGGATGAACCTAGAACCTATTATACAGAGTGAAGTGAGTCAGAAAGAGAAAGATAAATATCATATTCTAATGCATATATATGGAATCTTGAAAAATGTTTCTGAAGAATTTATTTACAGGGCAGCAGTGGAGAAACAGACATAGATAATAGACTTATGGACATGGGGAGAGGGGAAGAGAGGGTGAGATGTATGGAAAGAGTAACAAGGAAACTTACAATACCATATGTAACATATACAGCCAATGGTAATTTGCTGTATGGCTCAGGAAACTCAAACAGGGGCTCTGTATCAACCTAGAGGGGTGGGATGGGGAGGAAGATGGGAATGAGGTTCAAAGGGAGGGGATATATGTATACCTATGGCTGATTCATGTTGGAGTTTGACAGAAAACAAGAAAATTCTGTAAAGCAATTATCTTTCAATTAAAAATAAATTTTAAAAAATTACAGATTGAACAATACAGTATTTTCTTTTTTCCATAGTTGTAAAGATTCAATAATTTCACACTCTGGTCAATGATCCTTTTTGGATACAACAGCCATTTTAAAACAAGTTGTGAGGGATTTGTATTTACTGAAGCTTTGGGAAAAAAATCACTTATCCTAACTTTTGCTTCTCCATAACATTCACTAAACAAACAAAAAATCTTTTAAAAAAACACTGAAATATCTGCCTTTTATCTCTTATACAACATATCCTTTTCTTTGTAGTTAAGATCACCTTGGAAAAGTTGATAGATTATATTTAACAAATCTTTGTGAAGAATGACAGAGTTCAAATATATCAATTCTTTCATTTTTACCAGAAGTAAAGCAGAGTTTATTCAAGCCTATGCCCCTCCCAGTTACAGAGCCTTCTGTTTATACATTATTCACTTTATTAAGGGCTTTGCAAACCCTTTTCCATATAGTGAGTCTGCCTGTTTTACCATTGTCAGATTGGAAGTCGGCAACTGAGATTTGGACAGGCATTTCTTATTATAGAATACATGTTTGCATTCTCCTAAAAGAAAACATATTCATTGCTTTTAATTAAATAACAGAAATTATATAATATTCTTTTAAAATGACTTTTATTAAACAAAAAATGACTGAATTATATGTAAAATAAGATTGTGACCAAAACAAATTTTGCGATGAGAAAGAGAAGTTTAAATGAATGCTCTGTAAAAAAAAAAAATCTTTCCTAAGAAACACTTCAGTTTTAGTCTGTAAATAGTTATGCTGGAGAGAATGGCAATGTGGTGGGATTATAAGATTTAAAAAAAAAAAACCTTAACTATAAGTCTTTTGACCAAAAACACATCCCAAGTCAGTTATTTAAATTATCTTGATGTGATTTCTCATCTTTAAAAGTCTATATCTACCCAACAAGGATAAACTAAAGTAAGAAAACAGATATAATGGTGCTTGTAGCTTATTTGTTGCTGTTGTTATTGTTCAGTCACTAAGTTGTGTCCGACTCTTTGGTGACCCCATCGACTATAGCCTGATGGGTTCCTCTGTCTATGATATTTTCCAGCAAGAATACTGGAGTGGGTTGCCATTTCCTCCTCCAGGGGATCTTCCCACCCAGGGATCCAACCGGCATCTTCTGCACTGGTAGGCAAATTCTTTACCACTGAGCCACCAGCACCATAAATAGGCAAGTTACTTAAATTCTTTCTGTGGTATAACAAAGCTAAGCATCTTACAACCAGAAGCACAGCATCAGCTTCCATTTCTGAAGTAAAAATATGTCTCATGAAATGTGTGTGTAATGTATCAATATATGGCTTCCAGAGAGAAAGAGAGTCTCAGCATGTAACATGGTAGAAGGGACACTGCTTATTTAGACTGCTTATCTAGTGTAAGCTACCAGAATCTTGCCAGCTGGGATCCACCTGGCTCAGATACAGACCCACAACAATGCCTGGAGTTCTTTAATGCATGATGGTAAAAAAGATGCCAATAGCTCAAATGAGAATGACTAAATTTATGTTCTACTGAAATTTAGAGCTCTACGCATGTTAGTACACTATTGATAGAAGTACGGGTGAACACAACAACCTATAAGTGATGCAAAGTGGGGTTCCATTGTTAATTAATCCCTCCCTTACCCACACTCATTGAAGAATTCGTGGGGTTGGGTGAATATTTTTAATGTTCTGTGTTCCCTCTTGTTTCCATCTTTCTGACTTGATGATCTCTCCATAGCCTCCTTGATCTTGTTCCAGTCTGAGAAGTGAGGTAAAGTGAAAGTCTCCCAGTCATGTCCAACTGTTTGAGACCCCATGAACTATATAGTCCATGGAATTCTCCAAGCCAGAATACTGAAGTGGGTAGCTGTTCCCTTCTACAGCAGATCTTCCCAACCCAGGGATTGAACCCAGGTCTCCTGAATTGCAGGCAGATTCTTTACCACCTGAGCCACATGGGAAGCCCAAGAATACTGGAGTGGGTAGCCTATCCCTTCTCCAGGGGATCTTCCTGAACCAGGAATCTAACTGGGGTCTCCTTCATTGCAGGTGGATTCTATACCAACTGAACTATGAGGCTTTGCACTAAAGCTGCTTTCCACTAAATCCCTCATGGCCACTTTTCACTAAATCCCACACTGTCCCAGTCTGCTTTGCACTAAATCAACTGTACCTATATTTCTTTTCCCTTATAACTAAATAGAGCAAATTCTAAGTCTCTCTGAAACTGGTCAAAGTTGACTTCAAAGATTAAAGTCCTCATTAACTCTCTTGCTAAGGAGATTGCTTTCTCCAACCAATTCAGAAAAATACCAGTCATTTACTCCCATTTAGAAAATGACTCCTCTTCTCATTTGTCTTGCACTGAAATTTTATTTCTGAATACTTTGTTTGGAGTCATGTAGGTGGCTATACAAAAACATGGAAAGTTTTTGTTTTTTAATGCTTGGTTTTTGAGGTAAGAAAAATTGTTTTCTGTATCAGTGTGGTCAGCAAGGAATTTCCCTTTGGGTAGAAAAAGCATGCTAAAACATTTCTAATTGCAGCAGCCTGAAACTGTATTACTTGCCTCTTCATGCATTCTGTCATATGTGCTACATATATCTGATCCTTGAGAGATCTGAATTCTAACATTTGCCAAAAGATGAGTCATCAAGCCATAGTTAATAAAATGTATAATATGGCTACTATTACAAATTAACCCAGCTAGACTTTTTAGAAGCTCAGATTTCATAAATAGGAAATAAGCAAAAGAAGAAATACTCAGCATGTAACATAAAATAAAATATTCCTCTAATATTTGAAAGTTCCCAAATTATTTTAGAAATAAATATTTTTTATTAACAGTTCACTGATTTATTAGATGAACAAACATATCCATATAATCAATGAAAACTGTATGATATATAAAATAATTTAAGAAATGTTGGGAACTAGCAGCACCATCCATTATTGAAATAGCAAGAAAAACTTCACATATTTTATGCAAACACGAGAAGAGGATATAACCACTTTAAGACTTATTAATGCCACCGAATGTCTGGGATGATTGAAAAGGGCATCTCTTTAGGCAAACATACCTCCTTCTACGCCAAAGATCTGGTGAGCAAATCTGATGGTTAATGTTTAGAAAAAATGCTACTGAATGAAATAAGAGATACTGCATAGTATTTTCATTAGGACAAGGAGACTAACACCCAGCTACTTTTGCATGGCTCAACACTTCGGCTTCTATGAAAAATTTAGTTCTGGATTATAAAATTAGAAATAAAAAATAATTTAAAAAAGACACTAGCTGTCTCTAAGAAACATTAAGTGAGACACAGGTCACTATGAAAATACATCACTTTTCCAGTTTGCTTAATAATTTACTTTTAAAAGTTGTGTAGGTTTCATCACAAGTGACATACAAATTTCTTAATAAGCATTTTTAAAAGTTTTAATGTATTTCTAAAATCTAATAGATTTTTTTTTAAACCTTTAGCCCTGTTGTTACATTTACTGTGTATCAGAGTAAGAGACTGAGTTTGTGTGAAGGATACAAATTTATACACATTTTACAGCAACTTACACCCTAACATCTACAAAATTCACATTTATAATACAAGCAAGTACAAGGCCAGGCTAAAATTGTTGAATTCCAAAAAGTCAAACTCATACTATTTTTATTTTGTCCCCTGGTGTCACCTGAACCAGACACAAGCGTCCACACTCTTGACCCCTAGAAGCACAAGTATATTATCTTGGGAAGTGATGGACTTTGGAATATGATCCCACCTCAAGACGCCATCTCAATGTGCCAGGACCAAGAGGAGAAAAAATACCTGATGGGCGAGCATGGACAATCTTGTGCCAAAATGCTTGTGAATCAAGCGCTAGGCTGCTGGAGGCAGCGAATGCTTCAAGCAGATAATACTAGTGCCATAGTAATTTGCATCTCTCCGGGAGTGGACAGTCAGGGAAATTTCAGCAGTGAAGACGAGCTCTATCTGAACCTGACTGATAGCCCTTCCTATAACAGTCAAGAAACCTGTGTGATGACTCCTTCTCCGTGTTCCACACCACCAATCAAGCCCCTGGAGGAGGACCCATGGCCAAGGCTGAACTCCAAGGACCATATACCTGCCCTTATTCGTAGTAATGCCTTCTCAGAGAATTATTTAGAAGTCCCACCTGAGATAGCTCGAGGGAATGTCCAGGCTGCAGTCATATCCTCAAAAGATCCAGAGCCACTAGAAGAAAATTGCACTAAAGCCCTGACTTTAAGGATACACGATTCTTTGAATAATAGCCTGTCTGTTGGCCTGGTGCCTACCAATTCAACAAACACCATCATGGACCAAAAAAATGTGAAGATACCGAGCCCAGGTCAAATGAAAGCCCAAGAAGTTGAAAGAACCCCTCCGGCAAACTTCAAAAGGACATTAGAAGAATCCAACTCTGGCCCTCTTACGAAGAAGCACAGACGGAATGGTTTAAGTCGTAGCAGTGGTGCTCAGCCTGCAAGCCTCCCCACAACCTCCCAGCGTAAGAACTCTGTTAAACTTACCATGCGACGCAGACTCAGGGGCCAGAAGAAAATTGGGAATCCTTTACTTCACCAGCACAGAAAAACTGTTTGTGTTTGCTGAAATATGTTTGGAAATTTTTTCCAAACTTCTTAAGAGGGCTTTTTTGAATTTGGTGCCGAAGTTGAACTTTTTTTAAGGGGACAAAAGAAATAAATATTTTAAAAAATCAAAAGAAAATAAGAAAAACTTTGCTGGGGAATTACCTTTTTCACTTTCATTGCATGAGATACAATTGCCAGTTCTATAGCCATCTCTCTGGTAAAGCACCTTATATTTACCGTCAGCCAAATGAAAGGCCACTATCTACTTTGCAAAAATTATTAACTGTTTGATTTAACTTTCACCCAGGTCAAGAAAAGAGCGTTCTACTCTGTAGCTTCTGTTTTGTTTGTTTGTTTTTGATGTGGACTATTTTTAAAATCTGTATTGAACTTGTTAAAATATCGCTTCTGTTTCATGTTTTTATTTTTTGGCCCTGAGGCATGTGGCTCCCTGACCAGGGTTGAACTTGCACAGTCCGCATTGGGAGGAGGAAGTCTTAACCACTGGATCTCCAGGGAAGACCCTGAAACTTCTATTTCTACCTGTGATTTCCTTTTGTTTTGTTTCCATCTTATTTCATATTTAATCGCATTTATTTATCTCCTATGTGGATTCTGTACCCCGTATACTGACAATTAGGCTGTCATTCTTGCTCAAAACTACAGAAAGTTACATACTTTTAAAACTCTTTAAAGAATTCTTCAAGATTAAAGCCCAGCAGAAAACTCCTCTTCAGATTTGCATTTCACAGTCCATTATTTATTATTGTTGTTTGCCCTCTCGGAACATCGTTCTTTATGTACTGCTGTGAGCAATATTTATAGTCCAAACTCATTATCTTTTTCCTTTAGTCTATCCAAAACTGAAACCCAAGAGAAGACTCTCATATTGCACATTTGAGATAATGCCTCAAGTCACCAGCTGAACAGCAGGTCTGTTTTAAGTACCCAACTTTGAGCTTAAAATGTCTAGGTGTATGTCATTTGTGGCAATTCATACATAAACTACTCATGTTTCTGATCTCTCCAGGATCCTACTGTCTGAATGAGTTTTCTAGAGAGAAAATAATAAATGAAACATCAGTCTAATGGCTTTCTAGCTCTCTTAGCTTATAGTAATCTTTATTGTTCCAGACATTCCCAATATACAGCAACAGAATCAGATCCAAGACACAGAGCTCTCCTTCATAATTCTAACCACAAAGAACACTTTCTTCCTTTACTATTGTTAATAAAGTAACATGTTTTCCTTCAAAGGTTCTTATATTTAGTACTGGGAGAACCACAGACAAGTAATTGTTTTTTCCAAACTATGAAATATATATTGCCCAACAGCCCAGAAAAAAAAAAAAAAAAGAATAAAGGTCACAAGATAAAGGGAGCCCACAAGAAAATCAATTCTAGTAACACAGAGTGTGCATCATTGTAATCATCCTGGTTTACTCAGTTACTGACCAAAATCACTGGAAGTCTATCTTACTTACCAAGTTAAGCGATCTTCCAAATGGCATTTTGAATCGAGTATTGCTGCTGCATTTTTTTTTTTAACTGAAATAAACTGTGGTTCAACTTAAAGAAAGCAGTCTTGGTAGAGTTGATATAGCTGCCAGAAGTAGGATGTCACATATAAAAGTAACTTTTAGGAAAAGATTTAAGATCCTTGAAAAACAGATTTATCAGCCCGGACTCAGATAGTGAGTATAGGAAATCAATATTATAAATAAAATTATTACCCATAAAAGTAAAATATTTTGGTACTTCAATAAAAATTACACAACTGTCTGAGTAACATGCTGTGCCTGGAATAGAATCTCATATAATAATGGTTTTTTACACATTAACTTGAATATTGATGTCTGTCATCACTCCACATGTATATATAATATATATGAATTATACATAAAATCATATAAAATCCAGGTAAAATAAAAAAATTAATTTCTTATGCTGGTATTTGGTGGTTCACTGACTGCTGGCTGGGCAGCATGGTGATGGATACAAGAAGAACTTCCCGGACTAATTTGTTACTTCTTAAATTAAATAGATGCTTATTGTTTTAAGGCAGTGAGCTTTTCGGAGTTTGCTACACAGAATTATTGGGGCTGCAGGTAATGGATGATCTATTTTTATTCGACTATAATTGCTTCACAATGTTGGGTTAGTTTCTGCTGTAAAACAAAGCGAATTGGCCATACGTAGACATACATCCCTTCCCTCCTGGACCTCCCTCCCACAGCCCTCAGCCCGCCCATTTAGGTCACCACACCACAGAGCACCAAGCTGAGCTCCCTATGCCACATACAGCAGCTTCCCACCAAGAAGCTATTTCACACATGGTGGTGTACATATGTCCATCCCAGTCTCCAGATTCACCCCACTCCCCCCTTCCTCCGCATGTCTGCATGTCCACTCTCTACATGTTTCTTTTCCTGCCCTGCAAATTGGTTCATCCATACGCTTTTCTAGATTCCAATATATGGGTTAATATACGATATTTGTTCTTCTCTTTATGACTTACTTTACTCTGCATGACAGACTCTAGGTGCATCCACATATCTACAGATGACCAAATTTCTTCCTTTTTACAGCTGAGTAATATTTCACTGTATGTATGTACCATATCTTTATCCATTCATCTGTCAGTGGACATTTAGGTTGCTTCTACTAATCTCCAAAATACACAAGCAGCTGATGCAGCTCAATAATAACAACAACAAAAACCCAATCCAAAAAAAAAAGGGTGGAAGACCTAAATAGACATTTCTCCAAAGAAGACATAAGGTGGCCAAGAGACACATGAAAAGATGCTCAGCATCACTAATTATTAGAGAAATGTAGGTCAATTTACAATGAGCTATCACCTCACACTGGTCAGAATGGCCATCATCAAAAAATCTACCAACAATCAATGGGTGATCTTAAGAACTGCATAAAGAGAGGCATAAGGATACCAACGAAAATCCTTCTCTACTCCACTGCTGCCCCTCAGCATTCTAGAGTTCTTGTCTCCCTTATTGGATGTTGTTTTAGTCTGCCTCAACTTGGTTGCTAAAATTTCATCTGGACTCAGGAAAAAAAAAAAAAAAAAGAATTTAAATCCTAGTCTGGGGCTTATTACCTCACTGAAACTCTCTTAGGTTTCAATATCCTCCACAGTACTACCGATGGCATGGAGTTATTTGGAGAAGTGAAATCTGTATGCAGGTCAGGAAGCAACAGTTAGAACTGGACATGGAACAGCAGACTGGTTCCAAATCGGAAAAGGAGTACGTCAAGGCTGTATATTGTCACCCTGCTTATTTAACTTCTGTGCAGAGTGCATCATGAGAAACGCTGGACTGGAAGAAACACAAGCTGGAATCAAGATTGCTGGGAGAAATATCAATAACCTCAGATATGCAGATGACACCACCCTTATGGCAGAAAGTGAAGAGGAACTAAAAAGACTCTTGAAGAAAGTGAAAGTGGAGAGTGAAAAAGTTGGCTTAAAGCTCAACATTCAGGAAACGAAGATCATGGCATCCGGTCCCATTACTTCATGGGAAATAGATGGGGAAACAGTGGAAACAGTGGCAGACTTTATTTTTGGGGGCTCCAAAATCACTCAGATGGTGATTGCAGCCATGAAATTAAAAGACGCTTACTCCTTGGAAGAAAAGTTATAACCAACCTAGATAGTACATTCAAAAGCAGAGACATTACTTTGCCGACTAAGGTCTGTCTAGTCAAGGCTATGGTTTTTCCTGTGGTCATGTATGGATGTGAGAGTTGGACTGTGAAGAAGGCAGAGTGCCGAAGAATTGATGCTTTTGAACTGTGGTGATGGAGAAGACTCTTGCGAGTCCCTTGGACTGCAAGGAGATCCAACCAGTCCATTCTGAAGGAGATCAGCCCTGGGATTTCTTTGGAAGGAATGATGCTAAAGCTGAAACTCCAGTACTTTGCCCACCTCATGCGAAGAGTTGACTCATTGGAAAAGACTCTGATGCTGTGAGGGATTGGGGGCAGGAGGAGAAGGGGGCGACAGAGGATGAGATGGCTGGATGGCATCACTGACTTGATGGACGTGAGTCTGAGTGAACTCCGGGAGTTGGTGATGGACAGGGAGGCCTGGTGTGCTGCAGTTTATGGGGTCGCAAACTGAACTGAACTAGGAAAATATAAGTAAAGTGATTCACATGTTACCTGATGCAAACAAAGCATGTGCTCAATAAATGGGAGGCACTAAGGAAAGATTGACCAATAAATGACTTTGTGTCTTTCTCATTCTTCAGGAAGCTGAATGGGTGAACACAGAAAAATAAGCACAGGCAAATCCAATTATACAAGGTTAAGCCTCTGCTTTATGAAAACTGCTAACATCTCACCGGACAAAGCAAGTCACACACCTGACAGAGTGGAAGTGAAAAGCATAACAAAGTTATAAGGCAAATGATTTGAAAGCATGAGGTTGGAGAATTGGGCCCACTAATCAAATCAATATGCCAGAATCTATAACTTTTAATCTTATTTCTAAATATTCTTTTCACCCTTGGCATTTTCAGGCTTTGATTCTAAAAGAATAGCGATTTACAATAAATGTTCAGTTTAGTTCAGTTCAGTCACTCAGTTGTGTCTGAGTCTTTGCGACCCCATGGACTGTAGCACATCAGGCTTTCCTGTCCATCACCAACTTCCAGAGTATACTCTAACTCATATCCATTGAATCGGTGATGCCATCCAACCGCCTCATCATCTGTCATCCCCTTTTCCTCCCACCTTCAATCTTTCCTAACATCAGGGTCTTTTCAAATGAATCAGCTCTTCACATCAGGTGGCCAAAGTATTGGAGTTTCAGCTTCAGCACCAGTCCTTCCAATGAACATTCAAGACTGATTTCCTTTAGGATCGACTGGCTGGATCTCCTTGCTGTCCAAGGGACTCTCAAGAGTCTTCTCCAACACCACAGTTCAAAAGCATCTATTCTTTGGTGCTCAGCTTTCTTTATAGTCCAACTCTCACACTCATATATGACTACTGGAAAAACCAGAGCTTTGACTAGGTGGACCTTTGTTGGCAAAGTAATGTCTCTGCTTTTTAATATTCTGTCCCCTGTTGGTCATAATTTTTCTCCCAAGGAACAAGTGTCTTTTAATTTCATGGCTGCAGTCACCATTTGCAGTGGTTTTGGAGCCCAAAAAAGCAAAAGTCTCTCATTTTTTCAATTGTTTCCCCATCTATTTGCCATAAACTGATGGAAGCAGATGCCATGATCTTAGTTTTCTGAATGTTGAGTTTTCATTCACCTCCTTCACTTACATCAAGAGGCTCTTTAGTTCTTCACTTTCTGCCATGAGGGTGGTGTCATCTGCATATCTGAGGTTATTGATAGATGTATCTATATAAAAAGACCTGTCATTACTCCATCATGAAAGATGCACTAATTACTTTGTTACTCAAAGGTGGTAACTGGACCACTGGTGTTGACATTTTGCAGCACCCTTATAGAAATTCAGAATCTTGGGCCATGCTCAAGGCCTATTGAATCATAACGAACCTTTCAACAGGACATCCAGGTAACTTGTATTAACACTGAAATTTGAAAAATCACTGGCTATTAGATTTAGAATTCTGTTCCCAGATTTGTTTTCTGTTATGTTTGCTAAGGAAATAAACTAATACAATTAGAAGAATTTTTAACTGTAAGGATTTTGACTATCCAATAATAACCTAATTTTTAAATAGATAAAAGATTTGACACTTCACCAAAGAGTATATACAAATAACCTCTAGCCACATGAAAAGCTGATTGGCATCATTAGTCATTAGGGAAATGCAAGTTAAAATGGTACTGAAACCCATGAGAATCACTGAAACTAAAGAGACTGAAAATATTTGCATGAAATATCTCAAATATGCATTTGAGACTCTTATAAAACAATTTTGGAAAGCAGTTTAACAATTTTTTACAAAGGTAAAGTCGTACCTACCCCCATAACCCAGCAATTCCACTCTGAGTACACACTTAAGGGAAAAGAAAGTGTATATATACCAAATAACATGTACAAGAAGGTTTATAGTAGTTTGACTCATAACAGCTAAAAATGAGAATATCAATCAACTAGAGTATGGATAAACAAAATGTGGTATATTCATGCAACAAAATACTCCTCAGCAAAAAAAAAGGGCTTCACTGGTAGCTCAGCAGGTTAAGAATCCACCTGCAATGCAGGAGACCCCAGTTCAATTCCTGGATCGGGAAGATCCACTGGAGAAGGGATTCACTACCCGCTCCAGTATCCTTGGGCTTCCCTGATAACTCAGCTGGTAAAGAATCTGCCTGCAATGTGGAAGACCTGGGTTCAATCCCTGGTTTGGGAAGATCCCCTGAAGAAAGGAATGGCTACCCACTCCAGTATTCTGGCATGGAGAATTCCATAAACTGTATAGTCCATGGGATCTCAAAGAGTCAGACACGACTGAGCAACTGTCACTTTCAGTAAAAAGAAAGGATATGTCTGATGGACATTATTTTAGAGAACAAGTTCAAACACACAAAAAACACGTAATATATGATCCCATTTATCTGAGATTAAATGACAGGGAAAATTACTCTAGGCTGTAAAAATCAGAATGGTGGTTTTCTGTGTGGTGGCGGGAGATGTGATATAGATTAAACATTAAAGAACAAGAGATCTTTCTACAGCGATGGTGAGCTCTTGTGGCTCTCTGTGGGTATTTTTACACGGTGTATATATTTGGCAAAAAATGTATTGAACCTTGTGTGTTTTATTGCTTATAGATTAAACTTCAGTAATGAGGTGCTTATCACTTCACAGCTTTCAAATCATATATTCCTACATACTATCCCATTTGTAACAACCCTGTGAGGCCAGCAGGGCGGGTATCATTATGAACTGTTCAGATGAGAACGTTAAAGATCAAAGAGATGCAAATTGATAAAGTCTCCTGCATGCCCATAGGTCTTTGACTATGATTTCATATTCTTAATTACACTTCTGCCAGCAGTAACTGGGGGTCAAAGTCAGTTCAGTTCAGTTCAGTTCAGTTCAGTCACTTGGTCATGTCGGAGGACTCTGCGACCCCATGGAATGAAGCACACCAGGCTTCCTTGTCCATCACCAACTCCTGGAGCTTGCTCAAACTCATGTCCAATGAGTTGGTGATGCCATCAAACCACTGCATTCTCTGTCGTCCCCTTCTCCTCCTGCCTTCAATCTTTCCCAGCATCAAGGTCTTTTCCAATGAGTCATTTCTTCACATCAGGTGGCCACAGTATTGCAATTTCAGCTTTAGCGTCAGTCCTTCCAGTGAACATTCAAGACTGATTTCCTTTAGGATGGACTGATCAGATCTCCTTGCAGTCCAAGGGACTCTCAAGAATCTTCTCCAACACCACAGTTCAAAGGCATCAATTCTTCAATGCTCAGCTTTCTTTATAGTCCATCTCTCACACCCATACATGACTACTGGGAAAAACCATAGCTTTGACTAGATGCAGGCATTCAAATAAAAAAAGAGCTAATGGATTTAAAAGCCCTGAGAAGAACGATTCTGCTGGCATAGCACTATTTGAATACTAAGCATAGTGTTTGCCTGTCTAATATATACTTTTTGAAGATTTTTTGACACAGACCATTTTTAAAGACTTTATTGAATTTGTCACAACATTGCTTCTGTTTTATGTTTTGTCTTTTTGGCCCCAAGGCATGTGAGATTTTAGCTACTTGACCAAGAGTTGAACTCACACTTCCTGCATTGGAAGGGGGAAGTCTTAGCTGCTAGACCACCAGGGAAGTCTCTAATATATATTTTTGTCTCTTGTCCATTGTTGTAGAGGATGGGGAAGCTTCCAAAGAGGAAATTGGAGAAGACCCTAGAAAAAGGAGATGATTCTTGCTAGGGGAACTAACTTTAGTTTGGAACTATTCTTCCCTGTGGTTCTTCTGAATCATGAGGGAAAGATAAACATTTTGGACCACGACTGAGATTACAAAATCCTACATCAAAGTCAACCTAAAGAGAGAAAGATTTAAAAGAAGCCATAGTGGGACCCATGGGTCCAGCTAGCCAGTGTGATTTGGTGGTTTCTATACCTGAAGTGTCAGCAAGGAAATAAAGACAGACCTGGGACTGTGGTCTGGTTGCCAGAGGTCAGAGCTCCTGGACTTCAGATAAGACAGTTTCTCTAGGCTCATAGGCTGCTGTAACTATTTCTAGTCCCCTGGTTGAACTTCTAGACTCACATCCTTGAAGCTAAGGGAATGATTTATTTGCTGGTACTAATATATATTTGAATCAATATGAAATTGATTCTAGGCATAGAACATACTGAACTCTCCCTTACAGGAGAGACTGCTGATTTAATAAGAAGCATGTGATACTCATTAGGCTTACATGCACCTAGGTAGTAAAACTGCATATTGCTCATCACTTCATTGTTCTGTTTCTTCTCAGTAAAATCCAAGTTAGAGGTGGCTAGGAAAATTATATATATATTCAGGGAGGGGAATGGTGTGAAGAGAAATATTTCTTGTAATACATGAAGAATCATTTTAGTTCAGTTTCTCAGTCATTTCCGACTCTTTGTGACCCCATGGGCTACAGCATACCAGGATTCTCTGTCCATCACCAACTCCCAGAGCTTACTCAAACTCATGTCCATCAAGTTGTTGATGCCATCCAACCATCTCATCCTGTCATTCCCTTCTCCTGCTTTCAATCTTTCCCAGCATCAGGGTCTTTTCCAATAAGTCAGCTTTTCGCATCACTTAGCCAAAGTATTGGAGTTTCAGCTTCATCATCAGTCCTTCTAATGAATATTCAGGACTGATTATTTTAGGATTGACTGGTTGGAACTCCTTGCAGTCCAAGGGACTCTCAAGAGTCTTCTGCAATGCTTCAGTTCAAAAGCATCAATTCTTCAGCGTTCAGCTTTCTTTATACTCCAACTCTCACATCCATACATGACTACTGGAAAAACCATAGTTTTGACTAGACAGATCTTTGTTGGCAAAGTAATGTCTCTGCTTTTTAATACGTGGTCTAGATTGGCCATAGCTTTTCTTCCAAGTGTCTTTTAATTTCATGGTTGCAGTCACCATCTGCAATGATTTTGGAGCCCCAAAAAACAAAGTATCTCACTGTTTCCATTGTTCCTCCATCTATTTGCCATTAAGTAATGAGACTGGATTCCATGATATTCGTTTTTTGAATGTTGAGTTTTAAGCAACTTTTTCACTTTCCTCTTCACTTTCATCAAAAGGCTCTTTAGTTCTTTACTTTCTGCCATAAGGGTGGTTTTCATCTGCATATCTGAGGTTATTGATATTTCTCCTGGCAATTTTGTCTCCAGCTTGAGCTTCATCCAGCCTGGCATTTAGCATGATTTACTCCATATATAAGTTAAATAAGCGGGGTAACAATATTACAGCCTTGATGTACTCCTTTCCCAGTGTGGAACCAGTCTCTTGTTCCATGTCCAATTCTAACTGTTGCTTCTTGACCTGCATACAAATTTCTCTGGAGGCAGGTAAGGTGGTCTGGCATTCCCATCTCTTGAAGAATTTTCCACAGTTTGTTGTGATCTACACAGTCAAAGCTTTGGTGTAATCAATAAAGCAGGAGTAGATGCTTTTCTGGTAATCTCTTGCTTTTTCGATGATCCAACAGATGTTGGCAATTTGATCTCTGATTCCTCTGCCTTTTCTAAATCCAGCTTCCTCTCCCTTTCTAAATCCTGAAAGTTCAAAATTTACATACTATTGAAGCCCGGCTTCGGGAATTTTGAGCATTATTTTGTTAGCGTGTGAGATGAGTGCAATTGTGTGATAGTTTGAACATTCTTTGGCATTGCCTTTCTTTGGGATTGGAATGAAAACTGACCTTTTCCAGTCCTGTGGCCACTGCTGAGTCTTCCAAATTTGCTTTCCAAATGAAGGGTGGAAATAAATTAATCCAGTGGGTTGTTGTTTTTTTCTTTTTTTTTTTTAGCCTGGAGGCACATTAGTGTCATATCTGAAGCTTTAAATAAGGTACCACTCTGTCCAGGTCCCATTGCCCAGAGATTCTAACTTAATTTGTGAGGGGATGGGGAGGGGAGAGAGGTATGAATGGTCATGAAAGTTCCATAGACAGTTCTAATGGGCTTCCTGGGACTAAAAGTCGACAGAGAAGAGAGGATAGTCATTCAAAATGAAGTCCAGGTGTGTAGACCAGCTCTCAAAATGGATTGGTTCCAAAAACTTCTATAGAAAGAAGAAAGGCATTCAAAGAGGTGGTCCCATTTTCAAGTCAGATGGAAAGTCAAAGGTAAAGACCTTAGAGACCCTGAAGCTACAAAACTCTCCCAAATGAAAAAGAAACTTGACTCCACAAGCGTCCATTGCTTCTGTCTTTGCTCCCAGCATATCTCATCCTGCTGTCACTTTTTGTGGACTTAGGCTGTCAGCACGGGATCTGTGGAGTAGGTAATGCCACACTTCTCACTTCATCTTACAGCAGCTTTCCCACTTGGGGTCACTTTGATGCAAGTTATTCACTCAGTTAAACCCCGAGGACTATACTAAACACATTCAATTTACTGTTTTTCTCTAAACTGGAAATTGTATGCTCACATCCACCAGCAGTTAAAGAAATGTAAATTATAATAATTAGATCCTCTTAGGATCAGATTAGAGAAGATTAAAAAATAATAGTCAACCTAGACAACCATAAGGGAAAGACACTTTCTCACACTCTGCCGATAAGAAACGAAAATTTGTATCTCTCCTGGAGGACAATTTTTGTTTTTATCGCAAGAGAAATCTTAAAAGATCAGAAAATATTTGATCCAAACTTCCCCTTCTTGAAAAATTTATCCTAAGGATACATATAAATACTTATCTAATCATGATGATATAAACATTAAAACAACCTAAATATTAATGAGTTTGAGTAATTCAATCACTAAGTCCATTTCATTAAAAATGATATAAAATTAATATGTGATCAGACAAATAGATAAAACAGAAAGTACACTAAGATCCCACTTTTGGTTAATATATATGCATTGAAAAAAGAGTGGAACTTGGCAACAAACTGTTGGCAGTGATTATCAGGGTGAAGAAGCACTTTCTTCTATTGAACACTAACCGTTTTGCTGTATTTTATAACTTGAATCGAATTTTTATTCCTTAAATAATGAGGCAAATGGCATAAAAACAAAGACAAAAGACTAAAAAGCAATATGACAAAATATTAACAGCTGATAG
>NW_017191625.1:0-10691 GCF_001704415.2 Capra hircus
CGGGAGATTCTGGATGTGGGCGGAACTCTTTGTGCTTCCTCTCGAGTGAGACGGGTATGTCGGGGACTACTTGAGTTGCAGCAAGGGTGTGAAGGACGCTTTGAAAGTCCCAGAGGTTAGGTGTGATTATCCTCGAGACGCCTCAGTCGAAATGGGCCTCATCTCGCCTGGAGGGGAGAACCTCCTGGATTTCTCGAGTTGCGGCAGGTGCTCTCGACTTACGACGGGGACCTCAGGGACCCGCTCTGGTGGCCTCAGGAAAGGCCAGTCCCCATGCGCGAGTTGCTCGGGGCTCTCGGGATTCCTCTCCCGTCGATGCCGGGGCCTAAGACTGCCGGGAGCCAGTGTGAGGAAGCCCGCCGTGACAAGGTTATGAGGAAGGAAGCTGACATACGCAAGGCGTGCTCAGACTTCAGGGACCCCTCTGGAAATTTTTAAGCATGTACCCAACAAAAAATCTGCGGTTTTGGGGCTCTGCTTTTTCACTCTTCTGACATTTTTGGAAAACGTCAATTCAGTGCGTTAGTCTTCTGCATTTGAAAGAGTGTTTCAATCCAAAAACCCTCTGATGGCTTTCTAGCCTGCCTGTAGGTCTCGTACAGCTGTGCATGTGATTGTTTGAGGCCTCCTGATCGCAGGATGCACAGGAAGCTTAAAACATCCTAGGAATGCAGGAGCTTCCGAGGAGTCAAAATCTTTAGAATAGGACTGATTAAAAGTTTCATTTTTTGGGTCAATGCTTGCTGCCAAATTTTCATATCCTTTATTTTTTATATATAGTTGGTATATAGAAAAACAAGTAGTACCTGGTATTAGCAACATTAGATATTTTGAGTTAAGTACCTTCTTTGTTATAACCCACTGCACCTGTGTTCTATAGAGATGTAACTTTAATGCTTTAAGGAGATGCAGATTAAAGAAAAACACTTCAGGGGAAACAAAATTAACATTCATTAAGGAAGAGAGCCAAAAAGTGTTAACAAGCCTCTTGGCCAGAAGATAATGTAAATCACCTGAGACCTTTTGTATACAAAACGATATACAGAAAGAATCTGGGTTGCGAACGCTACATAATTTTGTGTTATCCATTGATCTCCATGTTTTATCAAAAGTATAAAAGGCCTTCTGAACAATAAAGGAGGGGGCCAGGGGCCGGGGGCCAGTTTCTCGGACCAGCTTCTCGAACTAGTCTCTCAGCCTGGTTTCTTGGGACTCTGGCTCCCCCCGTGTCTTTCTCTCTCTTTCTTCTTCTCTACCTTTCCTCTCTCTGCTCTTTACTTTAACTTCAGGCTGAATCTCCACCGGGGGCGCAGAGGCTCGCCAGGTCTACTTACTTGCCCTGGCTGTTAAGGCCCGCATGAAAGGGAGCTTAAGGCGAGTCACCCTTAGATATTCAAGCGGGTGCCGGTGGCCCAACGTAGATGGTGAAAATTCCTTCTCTGGAATTTTATTGGCCTTCCGTGTAAATCAAGCTATTCAGCCTCTTCCTCCACTTAATCTTCTTACTACACTATAGTTTCCTAATCTAATCTTACATTACTAAATAAGCAAGATTTCCACGCCAACACCGTTCATGCTTCGAATTCCCTGGATCCACCGGGCTGGACCCCGCATAAGACCTTGTGTGGAGTCGTGGCCGGACGTGAGGTATCCTCTCCAGTCTGACATGGATTTGGGGTACTTCTGGAGTCTCCCCAGGGGAGTCAGTCTCCTCTACAGTGGGGGCATGCAGGTGCGCTTTCTTCCGAGCTGTAGCAGCAGTGTCACGCTTCCCTCGCGTGAATCAAGGATCTGTGGCTTTCCCTCGAGGCTTTCCCACGAGGCTTTCCCACGAGGCTTTCCCACAGGCGGTCCACGTGCCACCGTGGTGTGAGTCGATCCTCGGCTTGAAAGTCGAGGCAGTGCATGGAAAACAGGTTTCCCTGGAATGGACTGAGACATCTCGGACTCTGCGGAATGGTGGCACACCCTGGAGTTCCTCTCGCCTTTCCTGTGGAGACGCCTCCTCTTGAGATGTGACGGAACGCTTGGAATTCTTTTCCGACCACGCAGGGAACGGATCCTCCTCTCGAGCTAGGAGGCGGAAACGGGGCTCCTCTGGATGTGGCGGGACTCTCGTGCTTCCTCTCCCGTGTGATGGGTATGTCGGGAACTCTTTGAGTTGCAGCAAGGTGTGAAGGACCCTTTGGAAGTTCCAAGGTTAGTGTGATTAGCCTGAAGACGCCTCAGGGAAATGGGCTCATCTCGCCTGAGGGAGAACCTCCTGGATTTTCTCGAGTTGTGGCACGTACTCTCGACTTACAACAGGACCTCAGGACCCGCTCTGGTGGCCTCAGGAAAGGCCAGTCCACATGCGAGTTGCTCGCGGCCTCTCGGATTCCTCTCCCTTCGAGTGCGGGCCTAGACCTTGTTGGAATCAGTGCCGGAACCTGAGGATTCCTCTCCAGTGCTGACATTGATTTGGGGTACTTCTGGACTCTCCCAGGGGAGCAGTCCTCCTCTCGAGTGGGGCATGCACGTGCGCTTTCCTCCGAGCTGTAGCATCAGTGTAACGCTTCCCTTCTCGTGAATCAAGGGATCTTGCTTTCCCTCGAGGCTTTCCCACGAGGCTTTCCCACGAGCTTTTTCAACAGGGCTGTCCCACTTGCCACTGTGGTGTGAGTCTATCCTCGTCATGAAAGTCGAGGCAGTGCAGGGAAAACAGTTTCCCTGGAATGGACTGAGACATCTGAGGTACTCTGGGAATGGTGGCACGAACCTGGAGTTCCTCTCGCCTTTCCAGTGTAGAGCGCTTCCTCTTGAGATGCGAGGGAACACCGGAAATTCTTTCCGACCCGCGCTGAAAGGATCCCTCATCTCGAGATATGAGGTGGAAACGGGGCTAATCTGGAGTGGGCGGGACTATCGTGCTTCCTCTCGAGTGGAGACGGGTATGTCGCGAACTTGAGTTGCAGCAAGGTGTGAAGGACCCTTTGGAAGTTCCAGAGGGTAGGTGTGATTAGACTAGAGACGCCTCATCGGAATGGGCCTCATCTCGCCTGGAGTGTAGAACCTCCTGGATTTTCTCGAGTTGGGGCAGGAGCTCTCGACTTACAACAGGGACCTCAGGACCCGCTCTGGTGGCCTCAGGAAAGCCAGTCCCCATGCGAGTTGCTCGGGGGCCTCTCGGATTCCTCTCCCATCGATGCCAGGCCTAAGACCTTGTGTTGAGTCGCTGCGGAACCTGAGTATTCCTCTCCCAGTGCTGATATGGATCCTGGGTACTTCTGGAGTCTCCCTAGGTGACTCAGGCGTCGTCTCGGATTGGTCCATGCACGTGGCTATCCTCCCGAGCTGTTAGCAGCAGTGTCACGCTTCCTTCGCGTGGATCAAGGGATCAGTGGCCTTTCCCTCGAGGCTTTCCCACGAGGCTCACCCACAGGGCTGTCCCACGTCCACTATGGTGTGAGTCAATCCTCGGCTTGAAAGTCGAGGCAGTGCAGGGAAAACAGGTTTCCCTGGAATGGACTGAGACATCTGGGGGACTCTGGGAATGGTGGCACCACCTTGGAGTTCCATTCGCCGTTTCCTTCGAGAGTGCCTCCTCTTGAGATGCGACGGGAACGCCGGGAATTCTTTCCCGAACACGCAGGGAGGGATCCCACCTTCGAGCTAGGAGGCGAAACGGGCTCCTCTGGATGTGGGCGGACTCTCTTGCTTCCTCTCGAGTGGAGACACGGGTATGTCGGGGAACTTCTTGAGTTCAGCAAGGGTTGAAGGACACTTTGGAATTCCAGAGGTTAGGTTGATTAGCCTCAAGACGCCTCAGTGGATAGGGTCTCAACACGCCTGGAGGGGAGAACCTCCTGATTTTCTCGAGTTGCGGCAATGTTCTCGACTTACGACGGGGACCTCAGGGACCCGCTCTGGTGGCCTCAGGAAAGGCCAGTCCCCACGGAGTTACTCGGCCCTCTCGGAATCCTTCCCGTCGATGCCGGGTCCTAAGACCTTGTGTGGAGTCGGTGCCGGAACCTGAGGATTCCTCTCCAGTGCTGACATGGATCTTGGGTACTTCTGGAGTCTCCCCAGGGGAGTCAGTCCTCGTCTCGAGTGGGGCATGCACGTGCGCTTGCCTCCCGAGCTGTAGCAGCAGCGTCACGCTCCTTTCGCGTGATCAAGGGATCTGTGGCTTTCCCTCGAGCATTCCCAGGAGCTTTTCCCACGAGGCTTTCCCACAGGGCTGTCCCACGTGCCACCGTGGTGTGAGTCTATTTTTGGCTGGAAAGTCGAGGCAGTGCAGGCAAACTGGTTTCCCTGGAATGGACTGAGACATCTGGGGGACTCTGGGAGCGTGGCACGACCCTGGAGTTCCTCTGCCTTTCCTGTGGAGAGCCTCCCTCTTGAGATGCGACGGGAACGCCGGTATTCTTTCCCAACCATGCAGGAAAGATCCCTCCTCTCGAGCTAGGAGGCGGAAACGGGGCTCCTCTGGATGTGGCGGGACTCTCGTGCTTTCTCTCGAGTGGAGACGGGTATGTCTGCGAACTTCTTGATTGCAGATATGGTGTGAAGTACCCTTTGGAAGTTCCAGAGGTTAGGTGTGATTAGCCTGGAGACGCCTCAGCAGAATGGCCTCATCACGCCTGGAAGGGAGAACCTACTGGATTTTCTCGAGTTGCGGCATGTGCTCTCGACTTACGACGGGGAACTCAGGGACCCCTCTGGTGCCTCTGGAAAGGCCAGTCCCCATGCGAGTTTGCTCGGTGGGCTCTCGGAGATTCCTCTCCTTCGATACCGGGCCTAAGACCTTGTGTGGAGTCGGTGCCGGAACCTGAGGATTCCTCTCCAGTGCTGACATGGATCTTGGGGGTACTTTCTGGAGTCTCCCCAGGGGAGTCAGTCCTTGTCTCGAGTCGGGGCATGCACGTGCGCTTTCTCCCGACTATAGCAGCAGTGTCACGCTTTCCTTCACGTGGATCAAGGGATCTGTGGCTTTCCCTCGAGGCTTTCCCAAAGAGCTGTCCCTCGTGCCACCGTGGTGTGTGTCGATGTCGATCCTCGGCTTGAAAGTCGAGGCAGTGAAGGGAAAACAGGTTTCCCTGGAATGGACTGAGACATCTTGGGGACTCTGGGAATGGTGGAACGACCCTGGAGTTCCTCTCGCTTTCCTGTGGAGAGCGCCTCCTCTTGAGATGCGACGGGAACGCCTGAAATTCTTTGCCGACCACGAAAGGAAATGATACCTCCTCTCGAGCTAGGAGGCGGAAACGGGCTCTTCTGGATGTGGGCGGGACACTCGTGCTTCCTCTTGAGTGAGACGGGTATTCGGGGGAACTTCTTGAGTTGCAGCAGGGCTGTTAAGGACCCTTTGGAAGTTCCAGAGGTTAGGTGTGATTAGCCTCGAGTCGCCTCATCGGAAATGGGCCTCATCTCGCCTGGAGGGGAAAACCTCCTGATTTTCTCGACTTGCGGCAGGTGCTCTCGACTTACGACGGGGACCACAGGGACACCCTCTGGAGGCCTCAGGAAAGGCCAGTCCCCATGCAAGTTGCTCGGGACCCTTTCGGGATTTCTCTCCCGTCCGATGCAGGGTCCTAAGACCTTGTTTGGAGGCGGTGCCGGAACCTGAGGATTCCTCTCCAGTACTGACATGGATCTTGGGTACTTCTGGAGTCTCCCCAGGGGAGTCAGTCCTCGTCCCGTGTGGGGGCATGCACGTGTGCTTTCCTTCCGAGCTTTAGCAGCAGTGTCACGCTTCCCTTCACGTGGATCACGGGATCTGTGGCTTTCCCTCGAGGCTTTCCCACGAGCTTTCCCACAGGGCTGTCCCTCGTGCCACCGTGGTATGAGTCGATCCTCGGCTTGAAAGTCGAGGCAGTGCAGGGAAAACAGGTTTTCACTGGAATGGACTGAGACATCTGGGGACTCTGGGAATGGTGGCATGACCCTGGAGTTCCTCTCGCCTTTCCTGTGGAGAGCGCCTCCTCTTGAGATGGACAGGAACGCCGGGAATTCTTTCCCGACCACGCAGGGAAAGATCCCTCCTCTCGAGCTATGAGGTGAAACGGGGCTCCTCTTGGATGTGGGCGGGCTCTCGTGCTTCCTCTCGAGTGGAGACGGATATGTCGGGGAACTTCTTGAGTTGCAGCAAGGATGTGAAGGACGTTTTGGAATTTCCAGAGGTTAGGTGTGATTAGCCTGGGGACGCCTCAGAGGAAACGGGCCTCATCTCGCCTGAGGGGAGAGCCTCCTGGATTTTCTCGAGTTGCGGCAGTTGCTCTCGACTTATGACGGGGACCTCAGGGACCCGCTCTGATGGCCTCAGGAAAGGCCAGTCCCCATGCTAGTTGCTCGGGCCTCTCGGATTCCTCTCCCGTCGATGCCGGGCCTAAGACCTTGTTTGAAGTCGGTGCCGGAAACGTGAGGATTCCTCTCCAGGGCTGACGTGGATCTTGGGTACTTCTGGAGTCTTCCCAGGGAGTCAGTCCTCGTCTCGAGTGGGGCATGCACGTGCGCTTTCCTCCAGAGCTGTAGCAGTAGTGTCACACTTCCCTTCGCGTGAATCAAAGCAACTGTGGCTTCCCTCGAGGCTTTCCCACGAGGCTTTCTCTCCAGGCATTCCCACGAGGCTT
Source organism: Capra hircus (assembly GCF_001704415.2). Classification (NCBI taxonomy): domain Eukaryota; kingdom Metazoa; phylum Chordata; class Mammalia; order Artiodactyla; family Bovidae; genus Capra; species Capra hircus. The sequence goes on from NW_017191625.1 coordinate 6,612, forward strand.
TCCCACAGGGCTGTCCCATGTGCCACCGTGGTGTGAGTCGATCCTCGGCTTGAAAGTAGAGGCAGTGCAGGGAAAACAGGTTTCCCTGGAATGGACTGAGACATCTGGGGGACTCAGGGAATGGAGACAGGACCCTGGGTTCCTCTCGCCTTTCCTGTGGAGATCGCCTCCTCTTGAGATGCGACGGGAACGCCGGGAATTCTTTCCCGACCATGCAAGGAAAGGATCCCTCCTCTCGAGCTAGGAGGCGGAAACGGGGTTCCTCTAGATGTGGGCGGGACTCTCGTGCTTCCTCTCGAGTGGAGACGGGTATGGTCGGCGAACTTCTTTAGTTTTAGCAAGTGTGTGAAGGACCCTTTGGAAGTTCCTGAGGTTTGTGTGATTAGCCTCGAGACGCCTCAGCGGATATGGCCTCATCTCGCCTGGAAGGGAGAACCTCCTGGATTTTCTTGAGTTGCGGCAGGTGCTCTTGACTTACGACGGGGACATCAGGAACCCGCTCTGGTGGCCTCAGGAAAGGCAGGTCCCATACGAGTTGCTCGGGGGCCTTCGGATTCCTCTCCCCTGATGCCGGGGCCTAAGACCTTGTGTGGAGTTGTGCCGAACCTGAGATTCCTCTCCTGTGCTGACATGGATCTTGGGTACTTCTGGAGTCTCCCCAGTGGAGTCAGTCCTCGTCTCGAGTGGGGGCATGCACTGTGCTTTCCTCACGAGCTGAAGCAGCAGTGTCACGCTTCTCTTCGCATGGATCAAAGATCTGTGGCTTTCCCTCGAGGATTTCCCAAAGGGCTGTCCATGTGCCACCGTGGTGTGAGTGGATCCTCGTCCTGAAAGTCGAGGCAGTGTAGGGAAACAGGTTTCCCTGGAATGGACTGAGACATCTGGGGACTCTGGGAATGGTGGCACGACCCTGGAGTTCCTCTCTCCTTTCCTGTGGAGAGCGCCTCCTCTTGAGATGCGATGGAACGCCGGAATGCTTTCCCGAACATGCAGGGAAAGGATCCCTCCTCTCGAGCTAGGAGGCGGAAACGGGGCTCCTCTGAATGTGGGCGGGACTCTGGTGCTTCCTCTCGAGTGCAGACGGGTATGTTGGGGATCTTCTTGAGTTGCAGCAAGGGTGTGAAGGTCCCTATGGAAGTTCCAGAGGTTAGGTGTGATTAGCCTTGAGACACCTCAGCGGAAATGTTCCTCCTCTCGCCTGGAAGGGAGAACCTCCTGGATTTTCTCAAGTTGCTGCAGGTGCTCTCGACCTACGACGGGGACCTCAGGGACCCGCTCTGGTGGCCTCAGGAAAGGCCAGTCCCCATGGGAGGTGCTCGGGAAACTCACGGGATTCCTCTCCCGTCGATGCTGGGGCCTAGGACCTTTGTGGAGTCGGTGCCGTAAAGTGAGGGTTCCTCTCCAGTGCTGACATGGATCTTGGGTTCTTCTGGAGTCTCCCCAGGGGAGTCAGTCCTCGTATCGAGTGGGGCATGCACGTGTACTTTCCTCTCGAGCTGAATCAGCAGTGTCACGCTTCCCTTCGCGTGGATCAAAGCATCCGTGGCTTTCCCTCGAGGCTTTCCTATGAGGCTTTCCCACGAGGCTTTCCGAAGAGACTTTCCCACGAGGCTTTCCCACAGGGCTGTCCCACGTGCCACCGCCGTGTGAGTCGATCCTCGGCTTGAAAGTCGAGGCAGTGCAGGAAAAACAGGTTTCCCTGGAATGGACTGAGACATCTGGGGGACTCTGGAAATGTGGCACGTCCCGGGAGTTCCTCTTGGCCTTTCCTGTTGGAGAGTGCCTCCTCTTGAGGTGCGACGGGAACGCCGGGAATTCTTTCCCGACCACGCAGGGAAAGGATCCCTCCTCTAGAGCTAGGAGGCGAAAATGGGCTCCTCTGGATGTGGGCGGGACTCTCGTGCTTCCTCTCGAGTGGAGACGGGTATGTCGGGGAACTTCTTGAGTTGCAGCAAGGGTGTCAAGGACCCTTTGGAAGTTCCAGAGGTTAGATATGATTAGCCTCGAGACGCCTCACCGGAAATGGGGCCTCATCTCCCCTGGAGGGGAGAACCTCCTGGATTTTCTCGGAGCTGCGGCTGGTGCTCTCGACTTACGACGGGGACCTCAGGGACCCGCTCTGGTGACCTCAGGAAAGGCCAGTCCCCATTTCGAGTTGCACGGGGGCCTCTCGGGATTCCTCTCCCGTCGATGCCGGGGCCTAAGACCTTGTGTGGAGTCGGTGCCAGAACTTGAGGATTCCTCTCCAGTGCTGACATGGATCTTGGGATACTTCTGGAGTCTCGCCAGGGCCGTCAGTCCTCGTCTCGAGTGGGGGCATGCACGTACGCTTTTCCTCCCGAGTTGTAGCAGAAGAGTCGCCCTTCCTTCTCGTGGATCAAGGGATCAGGGGCTTTCCCTCGAGGCTTTCCAACGGAGGCTTTCCCACGAGGCTTTCCCACGAGCCTTTCCCACAGGGCTGTCCCACGTGCCATCGTGTTGTGAGTCGATCCTCGGCTTGAAAGTAGAGGCAGTGGCAGGGAAAACACGTTTCTCTGGAATGGACTGATACAACTGGGGGACTCCTGGGAATGGTGGCACTACCCTGATGTTCCTCTCGCCTTTCCTGTGGAGAGCGCCTCCTCTTGAGTTGCGACGGCGAACGCCGGGAATTCGTTGCTGAACACGCAGGAAAAGAATCCCTTCTCTCGAGCTAAGAGGGGGGAAACGGGGCTACTCTGGATGTGGGCGGGACTCTCGTGCTTCCTCTCGAGTGGAGACGGGTATGTCGGGGAACTTCTTGAGTTGCAGTAAGGGTTTGAGGGAACCTTTGGAAGTTCCAGAGTTTAGGTGTGATTAGCCTCGAGACGCCTCAGGTGAAATGGCCTCATCTCTCCTGGAGGGGAGAACCTCCTGGATTTTCTCGGTTGCGGTAGGTGCTCTCGATTTACATGGGGACCTCATTGACCCTCTCTGGTGGCCTCAGGAAAGGCCAGTCCCATGCGAGTTGCTCCGGGGCCTCTCGGGATTCCTCTCCCATCGATGCCGGGGCCTAATACCTTGTGTGGATTCGGTGCCGGAACCTGAGGATTCCTCTCCAGTGCTGACATGGATCTTGGGGTACTTCCGAGTCTCCCCAGGGGGTCAGTCCTCGTCTCAAGTGGTGGCATGCACGTGCGCTTTCCTCCCGAGCTGTAGCAGCAGTGTCACCCTTCCCTTCGCATGGATCAAGTTATCTGTGGCTTTCGCTCGAGGCTTTCCCACGAGGCTTTCCACGAGGCTTTCCCACAGGGCTGTCCCACGTGCCACCGTGGTGTGAGTCGATCCTCGGCTTGAAAGTCGAGGCAGTGTAGGGAAAACAGGTTTCCCTGGAATGGACTGAGACATCTGGGGGACTCTGGGAATGGTGGCATGACCCTGGAGTTCCTCTCACCTTTCCTGTGGAGAGCGCCTCCTCTTGAGATGCGACGGGAACGCCAGGAATTCTTTGCCCACCACGCAGCGAAAGGATGCCTCCACTCGAGCTATGAGGCAGATGCGGGTCTCCTCAGGATGTGGGCGGGATGATCGTTTTTCCCCTCGAGTGGAGATGGGTATGTCGGGGAACTTCTTGAGTTGCAGCAAGGGTGTGAAGGACCCTTTGGAAGTTCCAGAGGTTAGGTGTGATTAGCCTCGAGACGCCTCAGCGGAAATAGGCCTCATCTCGTCTGGAGGGGATAACCTCCTGGATTTTCTCGAGTTGGGGTAGGTGCTCTCGACTTACGATGGGGACCTCAGGGACCCACTCTGGTGGCCTCAGGAAAGGCCAGTCCCCATACGAGTTGCTCGGGGGCCTCTCGGGATTCCTCTCCCGTCGATGCCGGGCCTAAGACCTTGTGTGGAGTCGGTGGGAGAACCTGAGGATTCCTCTCCAGGGATGACATGGATCTTGGGGTACTTCTGGAGTCTCCCCAGGGCAGTCAGTCCTCGTCTCGAGTGGGGAATGCACGTGCGCCTTCCTCCCGAGCTGTAGCAGCAGAATCACGCTTCCCTTCACGTGGATCAAGGATCTGTGGCTTTCCCTCGAGCTTTCCCCCACGAGGCTTTCCACGAGTCTTTCCC
>NW_017191626.1:0-10691 GCF_001704415.2 Capra hircus
CAACTCTTGAAAAATCCAGGAGGTTCTCCCTCCAGGCGAGATGAGGCCCATTTCGCTGAGGCGTCTCGTCTCGACGCTAATCACACCTAACCTCGGGAACTTCCGAGGGTCTTCACACCCTTGCGCAACTCAAGAAGTTCCCGCAATACCCGACTCCACTCGAGAAGAAAGACCTGAGTCCCGCCCACATACAGAGGAGCCCCGTTTCTTCCTCATAGCTCTAGAGGAGGGATCCTTTCCCTGCGTGGTCGGAAAGTATTCCCGGAGTTCCCGTCGCATCTCAAGAGGAGGCGCTCTAATTGAAAACGGGAGAGGAACTCCAGGTTCGTGCCACCGTTCCCACACTCCCAGATGTCATTCCATTCCAGGAAACCTGTTTTCCCTGCACTGCCTCGACTTTCAAGCTGAGGATCGACTCACACCACGGTGGCATGTGGGAAGCCCTGTGGGAAAGCCTCGTGGGAAAGTATCCTGAGAAAGCCTCGAGGGAAAGCCACAGATCCCATGATCCAGGCGAAGGGAAAGCGTGACACTGCTGCTACAGCTCGGGAGGAAACCCCACGTGCATGCCCCCACTCGAGACGAGGACTGACTCCCCTGGGGAGACTCCAGAAGTACCCCAAGATCCATGTCAGCACTGGAGAGGAATCCTCAGGTTCCGGCACCGACTCCACACAAGGTCTAGGCCCGGCATCGACGGGAGAGGAATCCCGAGAGGCCCCGAGCAACTCGCATGGGGACTGCCCTTTCCTGAGGCCAACACAGCGGGTCCCTGAGGTCCCCGTCGTAAGTCGAGAGCACCTGCCGCAACTCGAGAAAATCCAGGAGGTTCTCCGTTCCAGGCGAGATGAGGCCATTTCCGCTGAGGCGACTAGAGGCTATTCACACCTAACTCTGGAACTTCCAAAGGGTCCTTCACACCCTTGCTGCAACTCAAGAAGTTCCGCGACATACCCGTCTCCACTCAAGAGGAAGCACGAGAGTCCCGCCCACATCCAGAGGAGCCCCGTTTCGGCCTCTAGCTCGAGAGGAGGGATCCTTTCCTGCGTGGTCGGAAAAGATTCCCGGCGTTCCCGTCGCATCTCAAGAGGAGGCGCTCTCCACAGGAAAGGCGAGAGGAACTCCAGGGTCGTGCCACCATTCCCAGAGTCCCCAGATGCCTCAGTCCATTCCAGGGAAACCAGTTTTCCTGCACTGCCTCGACTTTCAAGCCGAGGATCGACTCACAACACGGTGGCACGTGGGACAGCCCTGTGGGAAAGCCTCGTGGGAAAGCCTTTTGGGAAAGCCTCGAGGGAATGCCCCAGATCCCTTGTTCCACGCGAAGGGAAGCGTGACATTGCTGCTACAGCTCGGAGGAAAGGGCACGTGCATGCCCCAAATCAAGACGAGGATTGACTTCCCTGGGGAGATTCCAGAAGTACCCAAAGATCCATGTCAGCACTGGAGAGGAATCCTCAGGTCCTGGCAGACTCCACACAAGGTCTAGGCCCTGGCATCGATGGGAGAGGAATCCCGAGAGGCCCCCGAGTAACTCGCAAGGAAGTTTCCTTTACCGATGCCACAAGGGCGCGTCCCTGAGGTCCCCGTCGTAAGTCGAGTGCACCTGCCACAACTCGAGAAAATCCAGGAGGTTCTCCCTCCAGGCAAGATGAGGCCCATTTCCGCTGAGGCGTCTTGAGGCTAATCACACCTAACCTCTGGAACTTCCAAAGGGTCCTTCACACCCTTGCTGCAACTCAAGAAATTCTCCGACATACCCGTCTGCACTCGAGAGGAAGCACGAGAGTCCCACCCATATCCAGAGGAGCCCCATTTCTGCCTCTTAGCTCCAGAGGTGGGATCCTTTCCGTGCGTTGTCTGGAAATAATTCACCGAGTTCCCCGTCGCAATTCAAGAGGAGGCGCTCTCCACAGGAAAGGCGAGAGGAACTCCAGTGTCGTGCCACCATTCGCAGAGTCCCCCAGATGTCTCAGTCCATTCCCGGGAAACCTGTTTCCCTGCACTGCCTCGACTTTCAAGCCGAGGATCGACTCACACCACGGTGGCACGTGGGACAGCCCTGTGGGAAAGCCTCGTGGGAAGCCTCGTGGGAAAGCCTCGAGGGAATGCCACAGATCCCTTGTTCCACGTGAAGGAAAGGCGTGACACTGCGGCTACAGCTCAGGGAGGAAATCGCACGTGCATGCCCCCACTCGAGACGAGGACTGACTCCGCTGGGGAGACCTCCAGAAGTACCCCAAGATCCATGTCAGAACCTGGAGAGGAATCCTCAGGTCTGGCACCGACTCCACACAAGATCTTAGGCCCCGGCATAGACTGGGAGAGGAATCCCGGAGAGGCCGTCGAGCCAACTCGCATGGGGCCTGGCCTTTCCTGAGGGCACCAGAGCGGGTCCCTCTAGGTCCCCGTCGTAAGTCGAGGGCTACCTGCCGCAACTCGAGAAAATCCAGGAGGTTCTACCCTCCAGGCGAGATGAGGCCCATTACCGCTGAGGCGTCTCGAGGCTAATCACACCTAACCTATGGAACTTACAAAGGGGTCCTTCATGCCCTTGCTGCAACTCAAGAAGCTCCCCCACATACCCGTCTCCACTCGAGAGGAAGCCCGGAGAGTCCCGCCCACATTCCAGAGGAGCCCCGTTACTGCCTCCTAGCTCGAGAGGAGGGATCCTTTCACTGAGTGGTCGGTCAAGTATTCCCGGAGTTCCCGTCTCATCTCAAGAGGAGGCGCTCTTCCACAGGAAAGGCGAGAGGAACTCCAGATTCGTGCACCCATTCCCAGAGGCCCCCAGATGTCTCAGTCCATTCCATGGAAACCTGTTTCTCCTGCAGCTGCCTCGACTTTCTAGCCTAGGATCGACACACAACACAGTGGCACGTGGGACAGCCCTTCGGGAAAGTCTCGTGGGAAAGCCTCGAGGAAAAGACTCGTGGCAAAGCCTCGAGGGAAAGCCGCAGATACCTTGATCCACGCGAAGGGAAGCGTGACACTGCTGCTACAGCTCGGGAGGAAAGCGCACGTGCATGCCCCCACTCGAGATGAGGACTGACTCCCGTGGGGAGACTGGAGAAGTACCCCAAGATCCTTGTCAGCAACTGCAAAGGAATCCTCAGGTTCCGGCACCGACTCCACACAAGGTCTTAGGCCCTGGCATCGACGGGAGAGGAACCCCGAGAGGGCCCTGAGTAACTCGCATGGGGACTGGTCTTATACTGAGGCCACCAGAGCGGGTCTCTGAGGTCCCTGTCGTAAGTCGAGAGCACCTGCCACAACTCGAGAAAATCCAGGAGGTTCTCCCCTCCAGGCGAGATGAGGCCCATTTCCGCAGAGGCGACTCGAGGCTTATAAACACCTGACCTCTGGAACTTCCAAAGGGTCCTTCACACCCTTGCTGCAACTCAAGAAGTTCCCCGAACATACCCGTCTCCACTCGAGAGGAAGCACGAGAGTCCCGCCCACATCCAGAGGAGCCCCTTTTCCGCCTCCTAGCTCGAGAGGAGGTATCATTTCCCTCGTGGTCGGGAAAGAAATTCCGGCGTTCCCGTCGCATCTCAAGAGGAAGCGCTCTACACAGGAAAGGCTAGAGGAACTCCAGGTGTCGTGCCCACCATTCCCAGAGTCCCCCAGATATTTCAGTCCATTCCAGGAAAACTGTTTTCCCTGCACTGCCTCGAATTTCAAGCCGAGGATCGAATCGCACCAAGGTGGCACGTGGGACAGCCCTGTGGGAAAGCCTCGTGGGAAAGCCTCGTGGGAAAGCCTCGAGGGAAAGCCACAGATGCCTTGATCCACGCGAAGGGAAGCGTGACACAGCTGGAACAGCTCGGGAGGAAAGCGCACGTGCATGCCTCCCCTCGAAGACGAGCACTGACCCCCTTGGGGAGACTCCAGAAGTACCCCAAGATCCATGTCTGGCCTGGAGAGGTATCCTCAGGTTCCGGCACCGACTCCACAAAGGACTTAGGCCCCAGCATATACGGGAGTGGAATCCCGAGAGTACCCCGAGCAACTCGCATGGGGACTGGCCTTTCCTGAGGCCATCAGAGCGGGTCCCTGAGGTCCCCGTCGTAAGTCGAGAGCACCTGCCGACAACTCGAGAAAATCCAGGAGGTTTTCCCCTCCAGGGCGAGATGAGGGCCCCATTTCCGCTGAGGCGTGTCGAGGCTAATTCACACCTAACCTCTGGAACTTCCAAAGGGTCATTCACACCCTTTGCTGGCAACTCAAGAAGTTCCCCAAACTATGCTCGTCTCCACTTGAGAGCAAGCACGAGAGTCCCGCTCGCATCAAGATGAGCCCCGTTTCAGCCTACTAGCTCGAGAGCAGGGATCCTTTCCCTGCGTGGTCGGGAAAGAATTCCCGGCGTTTCCCTGCGCACCTCAAGGGAGGCGCTCTCCACAGAAAGGGAGAGGAACTCCAGGGTCGAGCCACCATTACTGAGTCCCCCAGATGTCTCAGTCCACTCAGGGAAACCTGTTTTTCCCTGCACTGCCTCGACTTTCAAGCCGAGCATTGACTCACACCACGTTGGCACGTGGGACAACCCTGTGGGAAAGCCTCTTGGGAAAGCCTCGTGGGAAAGCCTCGAGGGAAAGCCACAGGTCCCTTGATCCACGAGAAGGGAAAGCGTGACACTGCTGTCACAGCTCGGGTGTAAAGTGCACGTGCATGCCCCACTCGAGACGACGACTGACTCCCTGGGGAGACTCAGAAGTACGCCCAAGATCCATGTCAGCATGGAGACGAATCCTCAGGTTTCGGCACCGATTCCGCACAAGGTCTTAGCCCCGGCATCGACGGGAGAGGAATCCCGAGAGGCCCCCGAGAAACTCGCAAGGGGACTGGCCTTTCCTGAGGCCACCAGAGCGGGTCACTGAGGCCCCATCGTAAGTCGAGAGCAACTGCCGCAACTCGAGAACATCCAGGAGGTTCTCCCCTGCAGGCGAGATGAGGCCCATTTCCGCTGAGGCGTCTCGAGGCTAATCACATCTAACATCTGGAACTTCCAAAGGGTCTTTCACACCCTTGCTGCAACTCAAGAAGTTCCCCAACATACCCGTCTTCACTCGAGAGGAAGCACGAGAATCCGCCCACATCCAGAGGAGCCCGTTACCGCCTCCTAGCTCGAGAGGAGGGATCCTTTCACTGCGTGCTCGGGAAAGAATTGCCGGCTTTCCGTCGCATCTCAAGAGGAGGCGCTCTCCACAGGAAAGGCGAGAGGAACTCCAGGGTCGTGCCACCATTCCCAGAGTCCCCCAGATGTCTCAGTCCATTCCAGGGAATACTTTTTCCTGCACTGCCTCGACTTTCAAACCGAGGATCGACTCACACCACGGTGGAATGTGGGAAGCTCTGTGTCAAAGCCTCTTGGAAAGCCTCGTGGGAAAGCCTCAGGGAAAGCCCCTGATCCCTTGATTCACGCGAAGGGAACCGTGACACTGCTGCTACACCTCGGGAGGAAAGCGCAGGTACATGCCCCACTCGAGACGAGGACTGACTCCACTGGAGAGACTCCAGAAGTACCCAAAGATCCATGTCAGCACTGGAGAGGAAATGCTCAGGTTCCGGCACCGACTCCACACAAAATCTTAGGCCCCGGAATAGACCGGGAGAGGAATCCCGAGAGGCCCCGAGCAACTCGCATGGGGACTAGCCTTTCCTGAGGCCACCAGAGCGGGTCGCTGAAGTCCCCGTCCTAAGTCGAGAGCACCTGCCGCAACTCGAGAAAATCCAGGAGGTTCTCCCCTCCAGGCTAGATGAGGCCCATTTCTGCTGAGGCAAATAGGGGTTAATCACACTAAACTCTGGAACTTCCAAAGGGTCCTTCACACCCTTGCTGGCAACTCAAGAAGTTCCCCGACATACCCGGCTGCACTCAAGAGGAACACGAGAGTCCAGCCCACATCCAGAGGAGCCCCGTTTCCGCCTCCTAGCTCGAGAGGAGGGATCCATTCCCTGTGTGCTCGGGAAAGAATTCCCGGAGTTCCCGTCGCATCTCAAGAGGAGGCGCTCTCCACAGGAAGGCGAGAGGAACTCCAGTATCAGGCCCCATTCCCAGAGTCCCCCAGATGTCTCAGTCCATTCCAGGGAAACCTGTTTTTCCAACACTGCCTCAACTGTCAAGCCGAGGATCGACTCACACCACGGTGGCACGTGGGACAGCCCTGTGGGAAAGCCTCGTGGGAAAGCCTCGTGGAAAAGCCTCGAGGGAAAGTCACAGATCCCTTGATCCACGCGAAGGGACGCGCGACACTGCTGCTACAGCTCGGAAGGAAAGCGCACTTGCATGCCCCCACTTGAGACGAGGACTGACTCCACTGGGGAGACTCCAGAAGTACCCCAAGGTCCATGCCAGCACTGGAGAGGAATCCTCAGGTTCCGGCACCGGCTCCACAGAAGATCTTAGGCACCGGCATCGACGGGAGAGGAATCCGAGAGGACCCCGAGCAACTCGCATGGGGACTGGCCTTTCCTGAGGAAACCAGTGCGGGTCCCTAGGGCCCCGTCGTAAGTCGAGAGCACCTTCCGCAACTCGAGAAAATCCAGGAGGTTCTCCCCTCCAGGCGAGATGAGGCCCATTTCCGCGGGGGCGTCTCGAGGCTATTCACACCTAAACTCTGGAACTTCCAAAGGGTCCTTCACACCCTTGCTGCAACTCAAGATGTTCCCCGACATACCCGTCTCCACTCGAGAGGAAGCACGAGAGTCCCGCCCACATCCAGAGGAGCCCCGTTTCCGCCTCCTAGCTCGAGAGGAGGGATCCTTTCCCTGCCTGCTCGGGAAAGATTTCCCAGCGTTTCCGTGGCATATCAAGAGGAGGAGCTCACCACGGGAAAGGCCAGAGGAACTCCAGGGTCGTGCCACCATTCCCAGAGTCCCCCAGATATCTCAGTCCATTACAGGGAAACCTGTTTTCCCTGCACTGCGTCGACTTTCAAGACGAGGATCGACTCACACCACGGTGGCACGTGGGACAGCCCTGTGGGAAAGCCACGTGGGAAAGCCTCGTGGGAAAGCCTCGTGGGAAAGCCTGGAGGGAAAGCCACAGATCCCTTGATCCACGCGAAGGGAAGCGCGACACTGCTGCTACAGCTCGGGAGGAAAGCGCACGTGCATGCCCCCACTTGTGACGAGGACAGACTCCACTGGTGAGACTCCAGAAGTACACCAAGATCCATGTCAGCACTGGAGAGGAATCCTCAGGTTCCGGCACCGACTCCACACAAGATCATAGTCCCTGGCAACGACGGGAGAGGAATCCCGAGAGGCCCCATGAGCAACTCCCATGGGGACTGGCCTTTCCTGAGGCCACCAGAGCGGGTCCCTGAGGACCCCTTCGTAAGTCGAAAGCACCTGCTGCAACTCGAGAAAATCCAGGAGCTTCTCCCCTCCAGGCGAGATGAGTCCCATTTCCGCCGAGGCGTCTCGAGGCTATTCACACCTAAACTCTGGAACTTCCAAAGGGTCCTTCACACCCTTGCTGCAACTCAAGAAGTTCCCCGACATTCCCGTCTCCACTCGAGAGGAAGCACGAGAGTCCTGCCCACATCCAGAGGAGCCCCGTTTCCGCCTCCTAGCTCGAGAGGAGGGATCCTTTCCCTGCGTGGTCGGAAAGAATTCCCGGCGTTCCCGTCGCATCTCAAGAGGAGGCGCTCTTCACAGGAAAGGCGAGAGGAAATCCCAGGGTCGTGCCACCATTCCCAGAGGTCCCCCAGATGTCTCCAGTCCATTCAAGGGAAACCTGTGTTCCCTGCACTGCCTCGACTTTCAAGCCGAGGATCGACTCACACCACGGCGGCACTTGGGACAGCCCTGTGGGAAAGCCTCGTGGGAAAGCCTCGTGGGAAAGCCTCGAGGGAAAGCCCCTGATCCCTTGATCCTCGCGAAGGGAAGAGTGACACTGCTGCTACAGCTCGGGAGGAAAGCGCACGTGCATGCCCCCACTCGAGACGAGGACTGACTCCCCTGGGGAGACTCCAGAAGAAGCCCAGGATCCATGTCAGCACTGGAGAGGAATGCTCATGACTGGCACCGACTCCACACAAGATCTTAGGCCCCGGCATCGTCGGGAGTGGAATCCCGAGAGGACCCCGAACAACTCGCATGGGGCATGGCCTTTCCTGAGGCCACCAGAGCGGGTCCCTGAGGTCCTCGTCATAAGTCGAGAGCACTTGCCGCAACTCGAGAAAATCCAGGAGGTTCTCCCCTCCAGGCGAGATGAGGCCCATTTCCGCTGAGGCGTCTCGAGGCTAATCACACCTAACCTCTGGAACTTCCAAAGGGTCCTTCACACCCTTGCTGCAACTCAAGAAGTTCCCCGACATACCCGTTCCTCTTCACATTCTGCCATAATGGTGGGTGTCATCTGCATATCTAAGTTGATTGATATTTCTACCGGCAATCTTGATTCCAGCTTATGTATCTTCCATCCCAGCATTTTTCATGATGTACTCTGCATAGAAGTTAAATAAACAGGGGTGACAATATACAGCCTTGACATACTCCTTTTCCTTTTTGGAACCAGTCTGTTGTTCCATGTCCTGCTCTAACTGTTGCTTCCTGACCTTCATCCAGATTTCTCAAGAGGCAGGTTAGGTGGTCTGGTATTCCCATCTCTTTCAGAATTGTAGCTAAAAACAACAGTAAAAGGACCTTTCCGATGTCAGGCCAAGGAATTGTGTTTCCAGTCATTGAGCCACACCTGATCACTGAGCACAAATTCATGAATCTGTTCCTCAAGGGGGAATGATATTCTTTTTATACAAACTTAGTTACCTGATTTATTACCTTACCTAATTGTTCCATCTGCTGTGAAATCCACCCCTTACTTGTGGCAAAATCTGCTAACACCTGCCTCACTGTGGGAGGGGGGTCTCCCATAGAAAATTTCATAAGGACAACAACTGTGGGAACGTGCGGTTACCCGTAATATGAGTAAGTCTGCCGGAAGCAAGCCCATCCACGTACAGTCAGTCTCTATGATCCATTTTGAAAGTGTCTCTTCAAGAGTTTGGTTGTTTCTTTCCACCCATTCCAGAACACTGGGGCTATATGCTGTATGTAATTTCCACTGATATTTAGAGCTTCACATACCTGTTAATTAACGCGGCTACAAAGACAGGGCCATTGTCGGATTCTATACTGGTTGGAACCCAAGTCTGGAATTATTTCTCAAATCAGCGAGCTACTTCATTTTCTTTTTCAGATCAGGTAGGGAAGGCCTCTGCCCAACCGGAGAAGGTACCTACTATTCTAGTAAGTCATGATAACAGGTGACTGCCTTTGCTTCCCCGAAGGACACTCGCTTTCCCTGCATCCTGAGAACTCCACGTCTCAGCCAGTTGGAAAAGCGCTTCTTGGAGGTCATTATTCAGGGGCAACTTCCCCTGGAGCCCGGGCCATAGGGAGCGGCTCCACACTCCCAGGGAAAGGCAGAGCCACAGCCACACATCTGTCCCATCCCCTTTGCTCTGTAGGAGAGCTCTAGTGAGCCTAGGTCTGTCAGGAAAATTCTTGGCTCCTATGGGGACACATTCTATGTGTGAAACTGCATCCAGGACCTAGGGGCCACAGGGCGCCTGTTTCTCTCGGGGCGGAGGGTGGGGGCCTGAAGCAGTGCGGCCCAGCAACAGCTTCCACATCCATCCAATTGCTCTTTTCTTACCTCTGATAGAACTAGCTTTGTTCCAGCCTTTGCAATTTGGAGGCAGCGGGCGCCCACTTCCTCCCCAAGGAGGCATGGGACCTACTTTGAGTGGAAAGCCCCTCACGGAGCTGAACCCAGGAAGGCACCCAGTCATGTCTGACACATTCCTGCATCCTGCTTCTTCATGAGCAATACCGCTATAAGCTAGGCATGTCTTTCCAAGGCTCAGAAAGGACAGGGGAGATGCATGGTGCTGGCCTCTGGAATTTCGGTCCTCTGAGCAGACCTGGAGGTCTCCCCTTGAAGGAGCTAACCAGTTTTCTTCAAATACAGGCTTGCAAACACAACACTGGGTGGCTGCCTCTTCTTCCCTGAAGGACGATCACTTTCCCCGCATCCTGTGAACTCTGCATCCCAGCCTGCTGAAAAAGTGCTTCTTGGAGGTCATTTTCAAGGACAATTTTCCCTGGAGCCCGGGGCCGTAGGGGGCCCATGCTCGCTGGGAAAGGCAGAGTCACATCCACAGTCTGTTCTACCCCTTTTGCCCTGTAGGAGAGCTCTAGTGAGCCTAGGTCTGTCAGGAAAATTCTTGGCTCCTATGGGGACACACCCTGTGTGTTAACCTGCATATCGGACCTAGGGCCACAGGGCGCCTGTTCTCTCTCGGGGGGACCCTGAAGTGGTGCGGCCAGCAACAGCCTGAACATCCATCCGATTGCTCTTTTCTTCCTTCTGATAGAGCTAGCTTTGCTTCTCGCTTTGGCATTTCGGAAGCCAGGGGGAGCCCCACCGCTGTTGTCCTGGTCTAGAGGTACCGGGTCTATTGGACCCAGCATGGCACCCGACCCCCTCAGACACACTCCCGCAGCCTCCTTCCCCATGGGCAGGACTGTTCTGACCTAGGAATGTGTTCCCAAGGCTCAAAATGCAGGGAGACACACGGCCCTGACTCTGGAACTGAGGCCGTTGGAGCAGGCCTGGAGGTCTGACGTCTGAGACGCCAAACACTTGCTGCAAGATACAGGTGTGAAACACACTCTCT
>NW_017191627.1:0-10690 GCF_001704415.2 Capra hircus
GGCTCCTCTGGATGTGGCGGGTCTCTCGTGCTTCCTCTCGAGTGGAGACGGGTATGTCGGGAACTTCTTGAGTTGCAGCTAGGGTGTGAAGGACCCTTCGGATGTTCCAGAGGTTAGGTGTGATTAGCCTCGAGACGCCTCAGCGGAAATGGGCCTCATCTCGCCTGGAGGGAGAACCTCCTGGATTTTCTCGAGTTGCAGCAGGTGCTCTCGACTTACGACGGGGACCTCAGGGACCCACTCTGGTGGCCTCAGGAAAGGCCAGTCCCCATGCGAGTTGCTCGGGGGCCTCTCGGGATTCCTCCCGTGCCGACGTCGGGGCCGAAGACCTTGTGTGGAGTCGGTGCCGGAACCTGAGGTTTCCTTTCCAGGGCTGACATGGATCTTGGGGGACTTTTGGAGTCTCCCCAGGGGAGTCACTCCTCGTCTCGAGTGGGGGGCATGCACGTGCACTTTCCTCCTGAGCTCTAGCAGCAGTGTCACGCTTCCCTTCGCGTGGATCAAAGGATCTGTGGCTTTCGCTCGAGGCTTTCCACGAGGCTTTCCCACGAGGCTTTCCCACGAGGCTTTCCCACAGGGCTGTCCCACGTGTCACCGTGGTGTGAGTCGATCCTCGGCTTGAAAGTCGAGCCAAGCAGGGAAAAATATTTCCCTGAATGGACTGAGACATCTGAGGGACTCTGGAATGGTGCACGACCCTGGAGTTCCTCTCACCTTTACTGTGGAGAGGGCCTCCTCTTGAGATGCGACGGGAACGCCGGGAATTCTTTCCCGACCACATAGGGAAAGGATCCCTCCTCTCGAGCTAGGAGGCGGAAACGGGGCTCCTCTGGATGTGGTGGGATTCTCGTGCTTCCTCTCGAGTGGAGACGGTATGTCGGGGAACTTCTTGAGTTGCAGCAAGGGTGTGAAGGACCCTTTGGAAGTTCCAGAGTTTAGGTGTGATTAGCCTCGAGAGACCTCAGCGGTAATGGGCCTCACTCGCCTGGAGGGGAGAACCTCCTGGAATTTCTCGAGTTGCGGCAGGTGCTCTCGACTTACGACGGGGACCTCAGGGACCCGCTCTGGTGGCATCAGGAAAGGCCAGTCCCCATGCGAGTTGCTCGGGGCCTCTCGGGATTCCTCTCCCATCGATGCCGGGGCCTAAGACCTTGTGTGGAGTCGCTGTCGGAACCTGAGGATTGCTATCCAGTGCTGACATGGATCTTGGGTTACTTCTGGAGGCTCCCCAGGGGAGTCAGTCCGCGTCTCCAGTGGGGGCATGAACGTGTGCTCTCCTCCTGAGCTGTAGCAGCAGTGTCACGCTTCCCTTCGCGTGGATCAAGGGATCTGTGGATTTCCCTCGAGGCTTTCCCACAAGTCTTTCCCACGAGGCTTTCCCACAGGGATGTCCCACGTGCCACCGTGGTGTGAGTCGATCCTCAGCTTGAAAGTCTAGGCAGTGCAGGGAAAAAGTTTTCCCTGGAATGGACTGAGATATCTGGGGACTCTGGGAATGTTGGCACGACCCTGGAATTCCTCTCGCCTTTCCTGTGGAGAGCGCCTCCTCTTGAGATGTGACGGGAACGCCGGAAATTCTTTCCCAACCACGCAGGGAATGTCCCCTCCTCTCGATCTAGGAAGCGGAAACGGGGCTCCTCTGCATGTGGTCGGGACTCTCGTGCTTCCTCTCGAGTGGAGACGAGTATGTCGGGGAACTTCTTGAGTTGCAGAAAGGGTGTGAAGGACCCTTTGGAAGTTCCAGAGGTTAGGTGTGATTAGCCTCGAGACGTCTCAGCGGAAATGTGCGTCATCTCGCCTGGAGGGGGAACCTCCTGGATTTTCTCGAGTGGCGGCAGCTGCTCTCGACTTATGACGGGGACCTCTTGGACCCGCTCTGATAGCCTCAGGAAAGGCCAGTCCCCATGCGAGCTGCTCGGGGCCTCTCGGGATTCCTCTCCCGTTGATGCCGGGGCATAAGACCTTGTGTGGAGTAGCTGCCGGAACCTGAGGATTCCTATCCAGTGCTGACATGGATCATGGGGGACTTCTGAAGTCTCCCCAGGGGAGTCAGTCCTCGTCTCGAGTGGGGCTTGCACGTGCGCTTTCCTCCCGAGCTGTAGCAGCAGTGTCACGCTTCCCTTCAGGTGGATCAATTGATCTGTGGCTTTCCCTCGAAGCTTTCCCACGAGGCTTTCCCTAGAGGCTTTCCCAAGAGGCTTTCCCACAGGGCTGTTCCACGTGCCACCGTGGTGTGAGTCGATCCTGGGCTTTAAAGTCGAGGCAGTGCAGGGAAAACAGCTTTCCCTGGAATGGACTGAGACATCTGGGGGACTCTGGGAATGGTGGCACGACCCTGGAGTTCCTCTCGCCTTTACTGTGGAGAGCGCCTCCTCTTGAGATGCGACGGGAACGCCGGGAATTCTTTCCCCACCACGCAGGGAAAGGATCCCTCCTCTCGAGCTAGGAGGCGGAAACGGGGCTCCTCTGGATGTGGTCGGGACTCTCGTGCTTCCTCTCGAGTGGAGACGGGTATGTCGGGGAACTTCTTGAGTTGCAGCAAGGGTGTGAAGGACCCTTTGGAAGTTCCAGAGCGTTAGGTGTGATTAGCCTGGAGACCCCTCAGCGGAAATGTGAGTCATCTCGCCTGGAGGGGAGAACCTCCTGGATTTTCTCGGAGTGGCGGCAGCTGCTCTCGACTTACGACAGGGATGTCAAGGAGCCGCTCTGGTGACCCATTGGAAAGGCCAGTCCCCATGCGAGTTGCTCGGGGCGTCTCGGGATTCCTCTCCCGTCAATGCCGGGGCCTAAGACCTTGTGTGGAGTCCGGTGCCGGAACCTGAGGATTCCTCTCCAGTGCTGACATGGATCTTGGGGGACTTCTGGGAGTCTCCCCAGGGGAGTCAGTCCCTCGTCTCGAGTGGGGGCATGCACGTGCGCTTTCCTTTCGAGCTGTAGCAGCAGTGTTATGGCTTTCCTTCGCGTGGATCAAGGGATCTGTGTCTTTCCCTCGAGGCTCTCCCACGAGGCTTTCCCACGAGGATTTCCCACAGGGCTGTCCCACGTGCCACCGTGATGTGAGTCGATCCTGGGCTTGAAAGTCGAGGCAGTGCAGGGAAAACAGGTTTCCCTGGAATGGACTGAGACATCCAGCGGACTCAGGGAATGGTGGCACGACCCTGGAGTTCCTCTCGCCTTTCCTGTGGAGAGCGCCTCCTCTTGAGATGACACAGGAACGCCGGGAATTTTTTCCTGACCACGCAGGGAAAGGATCCTCCTCTCGAGTTAGGAGGCGGAAACGGGGCTCCTCTGGATGTGGGCGGGACTCTCGTGATTCCCCTCGAGTGGAGACGGGTATGTCGTGGAACTTCTTGAGTTGCAGCAAGGGTGTGAAGGACCCTTTGGAAGTTCCAGTTGTTAGATGTGATTAGCCTCGAGACGCATCAGCAGAAATGGGCCTCATCTCGCCTGGAGGGGAGAACCTCCTGGATTTTCTCGAGTTGCGGCAGGTGCTCTCGACTTACGACGGGGACCTCAGGGACCCGCTCTGGTGGCCTCAGGAAAGGCCAGTCCCCATGCGAGTTGCTCGGGGGCCTCTCGGGATTCCTCTCCCGTCGATGCCGGGGCCTAATATCTTGTGTGGAGTCGGTGCCGGAACCTGAGGATGCCTCTCCAGTGCTGACATGGATTTTGGGGGACTTCTGGAGTCTCCCCAGGGGAGTCAGTCCTCGTCTCGAGTGGGGGCATGCCCGTGCGCTTTCCTCCCGAGCTGTAGCAGCAGTGTCACGCTTCCCTTCGCGTGGATCAACGGATCTTTAGCTTTTCCTCTAGGCTTTCCCACGAGGCTTTCACACGAGGCTTTCCCACAGGGCTGTCCCACGTGCCACCGTGGTGTGAGTCGATCCTCGGCTTGAAAGTCGAGGCAGTGCAGGGAAAACAGGTTTCCCTGGAATGGACTGAGACATCCAGGGGACTCTGGGAATGGTGGCACAACCCTGGAGTTCCTCTTGCCTTTCCTGTGGAGAGCGCCTCCTCTTGAGATACAACGAGAACGCCGGGAATTCTTTCCCGACCACGCAGGGATAGGATCCCTCCTCTCGAGCTAGGACGCCGGAAACGGGGCTCCTCTGGATGTGGGCGGGACTCTCGTGCTTCCTCTCGAGTGGAGACGGGTATGTCGGGGATCTTCTTGAATTGCAGCAAGGGTGTGAAGGATCCTTTGGAAGTTCCAGATTTTCAGTGTGATTAGCCTCGAGGCGCCTCAGCGGAAATGGGCCTCATCTCGCCTGGAGGGGAGAACCTCCTGGATTTTCTCTAGTTGCGGCAGGTGCTCTCGACTTAGCATTGGACCTCAGGGACCCGCTCTAGTGCCCTCAGGAAAGGCCCGTCCCCATGCGAGTTGCTCGTCGGCCTCCAGCGATTCCTCTCCCGTCTATTCCGGGGCCTGAGACCTTGTGTGGAGTCGGTGCCGGAACCTGAGGATTCCTCTCCAGTTCTGACATGGATCTTGGGGTACTTCTGGAGTCTCCCAGGGGAGTCAGTCCTCGTCGCGAGTGTGGCGTGCCTGTGCGCTTTCCTCCCGAGCTTTAGCAGCAGCGTCACGCTTCCCTTTACGGGGATCCAGGGATCTGTGGCTTTCTCTGTAGGCTTTCCCACGAGGCTTTCCGACTAGGCTCTTCACAGTGCTGTCCCACGTGCCACCGAGGTCTGAGTCGATCCTCGGCATGAAAGTCGAGGCATTGCGGGGAAAACAGGTTTCCCTGGAATCGACTGAGACTTCTGAGGGCTCTGGGAATGCTGGCACGACCCTGAGTTCCTCTCGCCTTTCCTGTGGAGAGCGCCTCTTCTTGAGATGCGATGGGAACGCCGGAAATTCTTTCCCGACCACGCAGGGAAAGGATCCCTCCTCTCGAGCTATGAGGCTGAAACGGGGCTCTTCTGGTTGTGGGCGGACTCTCGTGCTTCCTTTCGAGTGGAAACGGGTATGTCGGGGAAATTCTTGAGTTGCAGCAAGGGTGTGAAGGGCCCTTTGGAAGGTCCAGAGGTTACGTGTGATTAGCCTCGAGATGCCTCAGCGCAAATGGGTCTCATCTCGCCTGGAGGGGAGAACCTCCTGGATTTTCTCGAGTTGCGCCAGGTGCTCTCGACTTACAACGGGGACCTCAGGGACCCGCTTTGGTGGCCTCAGGAAAGGCCAGTCCCCATGCGAGTTGCTCGGGAGCCTCTCGTGATGTCTCTCCCTCTCCAGTGCTGTCTTGGATCTTGACTGGCCTTTCCTGAGGCCACCAGAGCGGGTCCCTGCGGTCCCCGTCGTAAGTCGAGAGCACCTGCCGCAACTGGAGAAAATCAAGGATGTTTTCCCCTCCAGGCAAAATGAAGCCTATTTCCGCTGACACATCTCAAGGCTAAGCACACTTAAACTCTGGAACTTCCAAAGGGTCGTTCACACCCTTGCTGCAAATCAAGAAGTTCCCCGACATACCCGTCTCCACTCAAGAGGAAGCACGATAGTTCCGCCCACATCCAGAGGAGCCCCGTTTCCGCCCCCTACCTCGAGAGGAGGGATCCTTTCCACACAAAGTCTTAGGCTCCGGCATCGACGGGAGAGGAATCCCGAGAGGCCCCCGAGCAACTTGCATGGGGACTGGCCTTTCCTGAGGCCACCAGAGCGGGTCCCTGAGGTCCCTGTCGTAAGTCGAGAGCACCTGCCGCAACTCGAGAAAATTCAGGAGGTTCTCCCCTCCAGGCGAGATGAGGCCCATTTCCGCTGAGGTGTCTCGAGGCTAATCACATCGAACCCCTGGAACTTACAAAGGGTCCTTCACACCCTTGCTGCAACTCAAGAAGTTCCGCGACATACCCGTCTCCACTCGAGAGGAAGCTCGAGAATCCCGCCCACATCCAGAGGAGCCCCGATTCCGACTCCTAGCTCGAGAGGAGGGATCCTTTCCCTGCGTGGTGGGGAAAGAATTTCCGGCGTTCCCGTTGCATCTCAAGAGGGGGTGCTCTCCACAGGAAAGGCGAGAGGAAGTCCAGGGTCGTGAAACCATTCCCAGAGTCCCCCAGATGTCTCAGTCCATTCCAGGGAAAACTGTTTTCCCTGCACTGCCTCGACTTTCAAGCCCAGGGTCGACTCTCACCACGGTGGCACGTGGGACAGCCCTGTGGGAAAGCCTCGGTGGGAAAGTTTCGTGGGAAAGCCTCCAGGGAAAGCCACAGATCCCTTGATCCAGGCGAAGGGAAGCGTGACACTGCTGCTACAGCTCGGGAGGAAAGCACACGTGCATGCCCCCACTCGAGACGAGGACTGACTCCCCTGGGAAGACTCCAGAAGTACCCAAGATCCATGTCAGCACTGGAGAGGAATCCTCTGGTTCTGGCACCGACTCCAAACAAGGTCTTAGGCCCCGGCATCGACGGGAGAGGAATCCTGAGAGGCCACCGTGGAACTCGCATGGGGACTGGCATTTCCTCAGGCCAACAGAGCGGTTCCCTGAGGTCCCCGTCATAGGTCGAGAGCACCTGCCGCAACTTGAGAAAATCCAGGTGGTTGTCCCTTCCAGGAGAGATGGGCCCATTTCCGCTGGGGCGTCTCAAGGCTAATCACACCTAAGCTCTGGAATTTCCAAAGGGTCCTTCACACCCTTGCTGCAATTCAAGAAGTTCCCCGACATACCCGTCTCCACTCGAGAGGAAGGAACGAGAGTCCCGCCCACATCCAGAGGAGCCCCGTTTCCGTCTCATAGCTCGAGAGGAGGGATCCTTTCCCAGTGTGATAGCGAAAGAAATTCTCGGGAGTCACTCTCCACAGGAAAGGCGAGAGGAATTCCCTGTCATGCCACCATTCCCAGAGTCCCCCAGATGTCTCAGTCAATTCCAGGAAATCCTGTTTTCCCTGCACTGCCTCGACTTTCAAGCCGAGGATCAACTCACACCACGGCTGGTAGGTGGGACAGCCCTGCGGGAAAGCCTCGTGGGAAAGCCTCGAGGGAAAGCCACAGATCCCTTGATTCACGCGAAGGGAAGCGTGACACTGCTGCTACAGCTCGGCGAGGAAAGCGCACGTGCATGCCCCCACTCCGAGACGAGGACTGACTCCCCTCGGGAGACTCCAGTAGTACCCCAAGATCCATGTCAGCCACTGGGAGAGGAATCCTCAGGTTCCGGGCACCGACTCCGTACAAGGTCTCAGACCCCGGCATCAATGGGAGAGGAATCCCGAAGAGGCCATCGAACAACTCGCATGGAGACTGGCCTTTCCTCAGGACACCGGAGAGGGTCCCCTGAGGTCCCCGTCGTAATTCTAGAGCCACCTGCCACACTCGAGAAAATCCAGGAGGTTCTCCCCTCCAGGCGAGATGAGGCCCATTTCCGCTGAGGCGTTCTCGAGGCTAATCACACCTAACCTCTGGAACTTCCAAAGAGTCTTTCACAGTCAATGCTGCAACTCAAGAAGTTCCCCCGACACACCCGTCTCCACTCCAGAGGAAGCACGAGGGTCCCGGCCACATCCAGAGGAGCTCCGTTTCCGCCTCCAAGCTAAAGATGAGGGATCCTTCCCTGCTTCCTCGGGATAGAATTCCCGACGTTTCCGGACACTTCTCAAGGAGGAGGCCCACTGCACAGGAAAGGCGAGAAGAACTCATGGGTCGTGCCACCATTCAAGAGTCCCCCAGATATCTCAGTCCATTCCAGAGGATCCTGTTTTCCCTGCACTGCTTCGACTTTCACGCCGGGATCGACTCACACCACGGTGGCACGTGGGAGGGCCAGTGGGAAAGCCTCGTGGGAAAGCCTTGAGGGAAACCCTAGATCCCTTGATCCACGCGAAGGGAAGCGTGACACTGCTGCTAACGCACGGGAGGAAAGCGCACGTGCATGCCCCACTCGAGACGAGGACTGACTCCCTTGGGAGACTCCAGAAGTACCCCAACATGCATGTCAGCCTTGGAGAGGAATCCTCAGATTCCGGCCCCCGACTCCACACAAGGTCTTAGGCCCTGGCATCGACGGGAGTGGAATAGCGACAGGCCTCTTAGCAACTCGGCATGGGGACTGGCCTTTCCTGAGGTCACCAGAGCGTGTCCCTGAGGTCCCGTCGTAAGTCGAGAGCACCTGCCGCAACTCGGTAAAATCCAGGCGGTTTTCCCCTCCAGGAGAGATGAGGCCCGTTTCCCCTGAGGTGTCTCGAGGCTAATCACACGTGACCTCTGGAACTTCCAAAGAGTCTTTCACAGTCATGCTGCAACTCAAGAAGTTCCCCGACATACCCGTCTCCACTCAAGAGGAAGCACGAGTGTCCCGGCCACATCCAGAGGAGCTCCGTTTCCGGCTCGTAGCTCGAGATGAGCGATCCTTTCCCTTATTGGTCGGGAAAGAATCCCGGCATTCCATCGCATCTCAAGAGGAGGCGCTCTGCAAAGGAAAGGGGAGATGAACTGCAGGGTCGTTGCCACCATTCCGAGACTCACCCAGATGTCTCAGTCCATTCCACAGGAACCTGTTTTCCGCTGCACTGCCTTGGCCTTCATGCCGAGGATGCCGACTCACACCACTGTCACACGTGGGACAGCCCTGTGGGAAAGCCTAGTGGGAAAGACTCGAGGGAAAGCCACAGATCCTTGGTCCAGGCAATGGGGAAGCGTGACACTGCTGCTACAGCATGGGAGAAAGGGCACGCTCATGCCCCACTCGAGACGAGGCCTGACTCCCTTGTGGAGACTCGAGAAGTACCACAAAATCCATAGTCAGCAACTGGCGAGGAATCCTCAGCTTCCGTCGCCGCCCGACTCCACACAAGGTCTTAGGCCCGGCATCGACGGGAGAGGAATCACGAGAGCCCCCTAGCAACACGCATGATGACTGGCGTTTCCTGCGGCCGCCAGAACGGGTCCCTGAAGTCCCCGTCGTAACTCGAGAGCACCTGCCTGAAACTCGGGAATATCCAGGAGCCTCTCCATTCCAGGCGACATGAGGCCCATTTCCGCTGAGGCATCTCGAGACTAACCACACCTAACCTCTGGAACTTCCAAAGGGTCCTCACACCCTTTGCTGCAACTCAAGAAGTTCCCCGACATACCCGTTCCTCTTCACATTCAGCCATAATGGTCGGTGTCATCTGCATATCTAAGTTTATTGATATTTCTACCCGGCATCTTGATTCCAGCTCATGTATCTTCCATCCCAGCATTTTTCATGATGTACTCTGCATAGAAGTTAAATAAACAGCGTGACAATATACAGCCTTTGCATACTCCTTTTCCTTTTTGAACCAGTCTGTTGTTCCATGTCCTACTCTAACTGTTGCTTCCTGACCTTCATCCAGATTTCTCAAGAGGCAGGTTAGGTGGTCTGGTATTCCCATCTCTTTCAGAATTGTGGCTAAAACAACAGTATAAGGACCTTTCCGATGTCAGGCCAAGGAATTGTGTTTCCAGTCATTGAGCCACACCTGATCACTGAGCACAAATTCATGAATCTCTTCCTCAAGGGGGAATGATATTCTTTTTTATACAAACTTAGTTACCTGATTTATTACCTTACCTAATTGTTCCATCTGCTGCGAAATCCCACCCCCTTACTTGTGGCAAATCTGCTAACACCTGCCTCACTGTGGGAGGGGTCTCCCATAGAAAATTTCATAAGGACAACAACTATGGGAACGTGCAGTTACCCGTAATATGAGTAAGTCTGCCGGAAGCAAGCCCATCCATATACAGTCAGTCTTTATGATCCATTTTGAAAGTGTCTCTTCAAGAGTTTGGTTGTTTCTTTCACCATTCCAGAACACTGGGGCCTATATGCTGTATGTAATTTCCACTGATATTTAGAGCTTTGCATACCTGTTAATTAACGCGGCTGCAAAGACAGGGCCATTGTCGGATTCTATACTGGTTGGAAACCCAAGTCTGGGAATTATTTCTCAAATCAGCGAGCTACTTCGTTTTCTTTTCAGATCAGGTAGGGAAGGCCTCTGCCCAACCGGAGAAGGTACCTACTATTCTAGTAAGTTATGATAACAGGTGACTGCCTTTGCTTTCCCGAAGGACACTCGCTTTCCCTGCATCCTGAGAACTCCACGTCTCAGCCAGTTGAAAAGCGCTTCTTGAGGTCATTATTCAGGGCAATTTCCCCTGGAGCCGGGGCCATAGGGAGCGGCTGCACACTCCCAGGGAAAGGCAGAGCCACAGCCACACATCTGTCCCATCCCCTTTGCTCTGTAGGAGAGCTCTAGTGAGCCTAGGTCGGTCAGGAAAATTTCTTGGCTCCTTATGGGACACATTCTATGTGTGAAACTGCATCCAGGACCTAGGGCCACAGGGCGCCTGTTTCTCTCGGGCGGAGGGGTGGGGGGCCTGAAGCAGTGCGCCCAGCAACAGCTTCCACATCCATCCAATTGCTCTTTTTCTTACCTCTGATAGAACTAGCTTTGTTCCAGCCTTTGGCAATTTGGAGGCAAGCGGGCCCCACTTCCTCCCCAAGGAGGCATCTGACCTAATTTGAGTGGAAAGGCCCCTCACGGAGCTGAACCCAGGAAGGCACCCAGTCATGTCTGACACATTCCTGCATCCTGCTTCTTCATGAGCAATACCGCTATAAGCTAGGAATGTCTTTCCAAGGCTCAGAAAGGACAGGGGAGATGCATGGTGCTGCCTCTGGAATTTCGTCCTCTGAGCAGACCTGAGGTCTCCCCTTGAAGGAGCTAACCAGT
>NW_017191628.1:0-10689 GCF_001704415.2 Capra hircus
TCGACTTTCAAGCCGAGGATCGACACACAACCACGGTGGCACGTGGGACAGTGGAAGCCTCGTGGGAAAGCCTCGTGGGAAAGCCTCTGGAAAGCTCGAGGGAAAGCCAAGATCCTTGATCCACGCGAAGGGAACGCGTGACACTGCTGCTACGCTTGGAGGAACCGCACGTGCATGCCCACTCGACGAGGACTGACTCCCCTGGGGAGACTCCAGAAGTACTCCAAGATCCATGTCAGCACTGGAGAGGAATTCTCAGGTTTTGCCACAGACTCCACATAAGATCTTAGGCCCGGCCTTCGACGGGAGAGGAAACCCGAGAGGCCCCGAGCAACTCGCATGGGGACAGGCTTTCCTGAGGCAACCAGAGCGGGTCCCTGAGGTCCCCGTCGTAAGTCGAGAGCACCTGCCCAACTCGAGAAAATCCAGGAAGTTCTCCCCTCCAGGCGAGATTTAGGCCCATTTCGCTGAGGCGTCTCGAGGCTAATCACACCTAACCTCTGGAACTTCCAAAGGGTCCTTCACACCTTTGCTGCAACTCAAGCAGTTCCCCGACATACCCGTCTCCACTGGAGAGGAAGCACGTGAGTCCCGCCCACATCCAGAGGAGCCCCTTTTCCGCCCCCTAGCTCTAGATGAGGGATCCTTTCCCTGCGTGATCGGGAAAGAATTCCCTGCGTTCACGTCACATCTCAAGAGGAGGCGCTCTCCACAGGAAAGGCGAGAGGAACTTCAGGGTCGTGCCACCATTCCCAGAGTCCCCCAGATGTCTCAGTCCATTCCAGGGAAACCTATTTTCCCTGAACTACCTCGACTCTCAAGGCCGAGGATCAACTCACACCACCGTGGAACGTGGGACAGCCCTGTGGGATAGCTTCTTGGAAAGCCTCATGGGAAAGCCTCGAGGGAAAGCCACAGATCACTTAATCCACTAGACGGGAAGCCTGACACTGCTGCTAAAGCTCGGGAGGAAAGCGCACGTGCACCCCCACTCGAGACGCGGACTGACTCCGCTGGGGACACTGCAGAAGTACCCCAAGATCCATGTCAGCACTGGAGAGGAATCCTCAGGTTCCGGCACGGACTCCACACAAGGTCTTAGGCCACGGAATCGACGGGAGAGGAATCCCGAGAGGCCCCCGAGCAACTCGCTTGGGGACTGGCCTTTCCTGAGGCCACCAGAGCAGGTCCCTGATGTCCCCGTCGTAAGTCGAGATCACCTGCCGCAACTCGAGAAAATCCAGGAGGTTCTCCCCTCCAGGCAAGAAGAGGCCCATTTCCGCTGAGGCGTCTCGAGGTTAATCACACCTAACCTCTGGAACTTCCAAAGGGTACTTCACACCCTTTCTGCATCTCAGGAAGTTCCCCGACATACCCGTCTCCACTCGAGAGGAAGTACGAGTGTCCCCGCCCTCATACAGAGGATCCCCATTTACACCTCCTAGCTCGAGAGAAGGGATCCTTTCCCTGCGTGTTCGGTAAAAAACTCTTGGTGTTTCCGTCGCAGCTCAAGAGGAGGCGCTCTCCACAGGAAAGGCGAGAGGAACTCCAGTATCGTGCCACCATTCCCAGAGACCCCCAGATGTCTAAGTCCATTCCAGGGAAACCTGTTTTCCCGCACTGCCTCGACTTTCATGCCGAGGAACGACTCACACTACGGTGGCACGTGGCACAAACCTGTGGGAAGCCTCCTGGGAAAGCCTCGATGGATAGCCACAGATCCCTTGATCCACGGGAAGGGAAACGTGAATCTGCTTCTTCAGCTCGGGAGGAAAGCGCACGTGCATGCCCCCACTCGAGACGACGAAAGACTCCCCTGGGGAGACTCCAGAAGTAGCCCAAGATCCATGTCAGCACTGGAGAGGAATCCTCAGGTTCCGGCACCTACTCCACACAAGGACTTAGGCCCCGGCATCGACGGGAGTGGAGTCCCGAGAGGACCCCGAGCAACTCGCATGGATACTGGCCTTTCCTGAGGCCACCAGAGCGGGTCCCTGAGGTCCCCATCGTAAGTCGAGAGCACCTGCCGCAACTAGAGAAAATCGAGGTGGTTTTCCCCTGAGGCGAGATGAGGCCCATTTCTGCTGAGGTGTCTCGAGGCTAATCACACCTAACTTCTGTAACTTCCAAAGGGTGATTCACACCCTTGCTGCAACTCAAGAAGTTCACCCGACATACCCGTCTCCACTTGAGAGGAAGCACGAGAGTACCGCTCACATCCAGAGGAACCCCGTTTCCGCCTCCTAGCTCGAGAGGAGGGATCATTTCCTTTCGTGGTCGGGAAAGAATACCCAGCGTTCCCGTCGCTTCTCAAGAGGAGGCGCTCTCCACAGGAAAGGAGAGAGGAACTCCAGGGTGTTGCCACCATTCCCAGAGTCCCCCAGATGTCTCAGTCCATTCCAGGGAAACCTGTTTTCCCTGCACTGCCTCGACTTTCCAGCCAAGGATAGACTCACACCACGGTGGCACGTGGACAGCCCTGTGGGAAAGCCTCGTGGGAAACCCTCTTGGGAAAGCCTCGAGTGATAACCACAGATCCCTTGATCCATGCGAAGGGAAGCGTGACACTGCTGCTACAGCTCGGGAGGAAAGCGCACGTGCATGCCCCCACTCGAGCCGAGGTCTGACGCCCCTGGGGAGACTCCAGAAGTCCCCGAAGATCCATGTACGCACTGGAGAGGAATCCTCAGGTTCCGGCACTAACTCCACACAAGGTCTTAGGCCCCGGCATCGACGGGAGAGGAATCCCGAGAAGCCCACGAGCAACTTGCATGGGGACTGGCCTTTCATGAGGCCACCAGAGCGTGTCTCTGAGGTCCAAGTCGTAAGTCGAGAGCTCAAGCTGCAACTCGAGAAAATCCAGGAGGTTCTCCCCTCCAGGCGAGATGTGGACCATATCTGATGAGGCGTCTCGAGGCTAATCAACAGCGTCTGGAACTAACAAAGGGGCCTTCAAACCCTAGGTGCAACTCAAGAAGTTCCCCGAAATACCCTCTCCACTCGAGAGGAAGCACGAGAGTCTTGCCCACATCCAGAGGAGCCCGTTTCCGCGTCATAGCTCAAGAGGAAGGATCCTTTCCCTGCGTTATCCGGAAAGAATTCCCGGCGTTCTCCTCGCATCTCAAGAGGAGGCGCAACCACAGGAAAGGCGAGAGGAACTCCAGGGTCTTGCCACCATTCCCAGAGTCCCCCAGATGTCTCAGTCCATTCCAGGGAAACCTGTTTTCCCTACACTGCCTCGACTTTCAAGCCGAGCATCGACTCACTGCACGGTGGCACGTGGAACAGCCCTGTGTGAAAGCCTCGTGGGAAAGCCTCGAGGGAAAGCCACAGATCCCTTGATCCACGCGAAGGGAAGGGTGACACTGCTGCTACAGCTCGGGAGGAAAGCGCACGTGCATGCCCCCACTCGAGACGACGACTGACTGCCCTGGGTAGATTCCAGAAGTACCCCAGACCCATGTCGGCAGTGGAGAAGAATCCTCAGGTTCCGGCACCCGATTCCACACAAGGTCTTAGGCCCCGGCATCGACGGGAGAGGAATCCCGAGAGGCCTCCGAACAACTAGCATGGGGACTGGCCTTTCCTGAGGCTAGCAGAGCTGGTCCCTGAGGTCCCCGTCGTAAGTCGAGAGCACCTGCCGCAACTCAAGAAAATCCAGGAGGTTCTCCCCTCCAGGCGAGATGAGGCACATTTCTGCTGAGGCGTGCCGAGGCTAATCACACATAACCTCTGGAACATCCAAAGGTCCTTCACACCCTTGCTGCAACTTAAGAAGTTCCCCGACATACCCGTCTCCACTCGAGAGGAAGCACGAGAGTTCTGCCCACATCCAGAGGAGCCCCGTTTCTGCCTCCTAGCTCGAGAGGAGGGTTCCTTTCCCTGCGTGGTCAGGAAAGAATTCCCGGCATTCCCGTCGCATCTCAAGAGGAGGCGCTCTGCACAGGAAAGGCGAGAGGATGTCCAGGGTCGTGCCACCATTCCAGAGTCCCCCAGATGTCTCAGTCCATTCCAGGGAAAACTGTTTTCCCTGCACTGCCTCGACTTTCAAGCCGACGATCGACTCACACCTCGGTGGCACGTGGGACAGCCCTGTGGGAAAGCCTCGAGGGAAAACCTCGAGGGAAAGCCACAGATCCCTTGATCCACGGGAAGGCAAGTGGAACACTGCTGCTACAGATCGGGAAGAAAGCGCACGTGCATGCCCCCACTCGAGACGAGGACTGACTCCCCTGGGGAGACTCCAGAAGTACCCGAAGATCCAATTCAGCACTGTAGAGGAATCCTCAGGTTCCGGCACCCACTCCACACGAGACCTAGTCCCCGGCATGTCGGGAGAGGAATCCCGAGAGGCCCTGAGCAACTCGCATAGGGACTGGCTTTTCCAGAGGCCACCAGAGCAGGTGCCTGAGGTCCCCGTCGTAAGTCGATAGCACCTGTCGCAACTCGAGAAAATCCTGGAGGTTCTCCCCTCCAGGCGAGGTGAGGCCCATTTCCACTGAGGCATATCGAGGCCAATCACACCTAACCTATGGAACTTCCAAAGGGTCCTTCACACCCTTGCTGCAATTCAAGAAGTTCCCCGACAAGAGGAAGCACGAGAGTCCCGCCACATCCAGAGGAGCCTCGTTTCCGCCTCATGGCTCGAGAGGAGGGATCCTTTCCCTGCGTGGTCGGGAAAGAATTCCGGCATTCCCCTCGAATCTCAAGAGGAGGCGCTCTCCACAGGAAACGCGAGAGGGACCCCAGGGTCGTGCCACCATTCCCAGAGTCCCCCAGATATCTCAGTCCATTCCAGGGAAACCTGTTTTCCCTGCACTGCCTCGAAGTTCAAGCCGAGGGATCGACTCACACGACGGTGACACGTGGGTCAGCCCTGTGGGAAAGCCTCGTGGGAAAGCCTCGAGGGAAAGCCTCGTGGAAAGCCTCGTGGGAAAACCTCGAGGGAAAGCCACAGATCCCTTGATCCACGCGAAGGGAAGCGTGACACTGCTGCTACAGCTCTGAAGGAAAGCGCACGCTGCATGCCCCACACGAGACGAGGACTGACTCCCCTGGGGAGACTCCAGAAGTAACCCAAGATCCATGTCAGCACTGTAGAGGAATCCTCAGGTTCAGGCACTGACTCCACACAAGGTCTTAGGTCCTGGCATCGATGGGAGAGGAATCCCGAGAGGCCCCGAGCAACGCGCATGTGGACTGGCCTTTCCTGAGGCCACCAGAGCGGGTCCCTGAGATACCCGTCGTATGTCGAGAGCACCTGCAGCAACTCGAGAAAATCCAGGAGGTTCTCCCCTCCAGGCGAGGTCAGGCTCCTTTCTGCTGAGGCGTTTCGAGGCTAATCACACCTACCCTCTGGAACTTCGAAAGGGTCCTTCACACCTTTCCTGCAACTCAAGAAGTTCCCGGATATACCTGTCTCCACTCGAGAGGAAGCACGAGGGTCCCGCCCACATCCAGAGGAGCCCCGTTGCCGCCTCCTAGCTCGAGAGGAGGGATCCTTTCCTGCGTGGTGGGGAAAGAATTCCCGCGTTCCGGTCGCAACTCAAGAGGAGGTCCTCTCCACAGGAAAGGCGAGAGGAACTCCAGGGTCGTGCCACCATTCCCAGAGTCCCGCAGATGTCTCAGTCCATTCAGGGAAACCTGTTTTCCCTGCCTGCCTCGACTTTCAAGCGAGGATCGAATCACACCACGGTGGCACGTGGGACAGCCCTGTGGGAAAGCCTCTTGGGAAAGACTCCTGGGAAAGCCTCGAGGGAAAGCCACAGATTCCTTGATCACGGGAAGGGAAGTGTGACACTGCTGATACAGCTCGGAGGAAAGCACACGTGCATGCCCTACTCAAGACGAGGACTGACTCCCCTGGGGCTATTCCAGAAGTACCCCAAGATCCATGTCAGCACTGGAGAGGAATCCTCAGGTTTCGGCACCGACACCGCAGAAGGTCTTAGGCCTGGGAATCGGATGGAGAGGAATCCCGAAAGGCCCCCGAGCAACTAGCATGGGGATTGGACTTTCCTGAGGCCACCAGAGCTGGTCCCTGAGGAGCCCGTCGTACGTCGAGAGCGCCTGCCGCAACTCGAGAAAATCCAGGAGGTTCTCCCTTCCCGGCGAGATGAGGCCCATTTCTGCTGAGACGTCTCGAGGCTAATCACACCTAACCTCTGGAAGTTCCAAAGGGTCCTTCACACTCTTTCTGCAACTCAAGAAGTTTCCCCGACATACCCGTTTCCACTCGAGAGGAAGCACGATTGTCCCCGCCCACATCCAGAGGAGCCCCGTTTCCGCCTCATAGCTCGACAGGAGGGATCCTTTCCCTGCGTGGTCGGGAAAGAATTCCCGGCGTTCCCGTCACATCTCAAGAGGGGGCGCTCTCCACAGGAAAGGCGAGAGGAACTCCAGGGTCGTGCCATAATTCCCAGATTCCCCAGATGTCTCAGTCCATTCCACGGAAGCCTGTTTTCCCGGCACTGCCTCAACTTTGCAAGACGAGGATCGACTGACACCACGGTGGCACGTGGGACATCACTGTGGGAAAGCCTCGTGGGAAAGCCTCATGGGAAAGCCTCGATGGAAAGCCCACAGATTCCTTGATCCAAGCGAAGGGAAGCGTGACACTGCTGCTACAGCTCGGGAGGAAAGCGCACTTGCATGCCCACACTCGAGACCAGGACTGACTCCCCTGTGGAGACTACAGAAGTACCCCAAGATCCATGTCAGCCCTGGAGAGGAATCCTCAGGTTCCGGCAGCGACTCCACACAAGGTCTTAGGCCCCGGCATCGAAGGGAGAGGAATACCGAGAGGCCCCCGAGCAACTCGTATGGGGACCTGCCTTTCCTGAGGCCACCAGAGCGGGATCCTGATGTCCCCGTCGTAAGTCCAGAGCACCTGCCGCAACTCGAGAAAATCCAGGAGGTTCTCCCTTCCAGGCGAGATGAGGCCCTATTTCGCTGAGGCGTCTCGAGGCTAATCACACCAAACCTCTGGAACTTCCAAAGGGTCCTTCACACACTTGCTAAAACTAAAGAATTTCGCTGACATACCCGTCTCCACTCGAGAGGAAGCACGAGAGTCCCGCCCACATCTAGAGGAACCCCGTTTCCGCCTCCTAACTCGAGAGGAGGGATCCTTTCCCTGCATGTTTGGGAAATAATTCCCGGCGTTCCCGTCGCATCTCAAGAGGAGGCACTCTCCACAGGAAAGGCGAGCTGAACTCCAGGATCGTGCCACCATTCCCAGAGTCCCCCGGATGTCTCAGTCCATTCCAGGGAAACCTGTTTCCCTACACTGCCTCGACTTTCAGGACGAGGATCCACTCTCACCACGGTGGCACGTGGGACAGCCCTGTGGGAAAGCCTCGTGTGAAAGCCTCGTGGGAAAGCCTCGAGGGAAAGCCACACTTGCTTTGATCAACCCGAAGGGAAGTTTGACACTGCTGCTACAGCTCGAGAGGAAAGCGCACGTGCATGCCCCCACTCGAGACGACGACTGACTCCCCTGGGGAGACTCCAGAAGGACCCAAGATCCCCGTCAGCACTGGAGAGGAATCCTGACGTTCCGGCACCGACTCCACACAAGGTCTTAGGCCACGGCATCGACGGGAGAGGAATCCCGAGAGGCCCCAGAGCAACTCGCATGGTGACTGGCCTTTCCTGAGGCCACCAGAGCGGGTCCCTGAGGTCCCCGTCGTAACGCGAGAACACCTGCACCATCTAGAGAAAATGCAGAAGGTTCTCCACTCCAGGGGAGATGAGGCCCATTTCCTCTGAGGCGTCCCCATGCTAATCACACCTAACCTCTGGAACTTCCAAAGGGTCCTTCACACCCTTGCTGCAACTCAAGAAATTCCCCAACATACCCGTCTCCACTCAAGAGGAAGCACGAGAGTCCCGTCCAATCCAGAGGAGCCGTTTTTCCGACTCCCAACTCGAGAAGAGGGATCCTTTCCCTGCGTGGTCGGGAAAGAATTCCCGGCGTTTCCGTCGCATCTCAAGAGGAGGCGCTCTCCACAGGAAAGGCGAGAGGAACTACAGGGTGGTGCCACCAATCGCAGAGTCCCCCAGATGTCTCAGTCCATTCCACGGAAACCTGTTTTCCCTGCATTGCCTTTGCTTTCAAGCCGAGGATCGACCGACACACACCACGGTGGAACGTGGGACAGCCCTTTGGGAAAGCCTCGTGGGAAAGCCTCGTGGGAAAGCCTCGGGGAAAGCCCCTGTACCCTTGATCCACGCAAAGGGAATCTAGACACTGCTGCTACAGCTCGGGAGGAAAGCGCACGTGCATGCCCCCACTCGAGACGAGGACTGACTCCCCTGGGGAGACTCCATAAGTACCCCAAGAACATGTCAGCACTGAAGAGGAATCCTCAGATTCCGGACACCGATGCCACACAAGATCTTAGGCCCGGCATCGACGGGAGAGGAATCCCGAGAGGCCCCCGAGCAACTCGCATGGGGACTGGCCTTTTCTGAGGCCACCAGAGCGTGTCCCTGAGGTCCCCGTCGTGAGTCGAGAGCCACTGTCGCAACTCGAGAAAATCCAGGAGATTCTCCCCTCCAGGAGAGATGAGGCCCATTTCCACTGAGGCGTCTCGAGGCTAATCAAATCTAACTTCTGGAACTTCCAAAGGGTCTTTCACACTTTGCTGGCAACTCAAGAAGTTCCCCGACATACCCCGTCTCCACTACGAGAGGAAGTCACGATAGTCCCGCCCACATCCAGAGGAGCCCGTTTCCGCCTCATAGCTCAAGAGGAAGGGATCCTTTCCCTGCGTGGTCGGGAAAGAATTCATCGGCGTTCTCCGTACGCATCTCAAGAGGAGGCGCTCTCCACAGGTAAGGGTAGAGGAACTCCAGGGTCGTGTCACCATTCCAGAGATCCCCCAGATGTCTCAGTCCATTCCAGGGAAACCTGTTTTCCCTGCACTGCCTCGACTGTCAAGCCGAGTATCGACTCACAACGGCGGCACGTGGGACCGCCCTGTGGAAAGGCTCTGGGAAACCTCGTGGGAAAGCCTCGAGGGAAAGCCACAGATCCCTTGATTCACGCGAAGGGAAATGCGTGAACACTGCTGCTACAGCTCGGGAGGAAAGCGCACGTGCATGCCCCCACTCGAGACGACGGACTGACTGCCCTGGGTAGACTTCCAGAAGTACCCCAGATCCATGTCAGCACGTGGAGAAGAATCCTCAGGTTCAGGCACCGATTCCACACAAGGTCTTAGGCCCCGGCATCGCGGGAGAGGAATCCCGAGAGGACCTCCGAACAACTAGCATGGCGGACTGGCCTTTCCTGAGGCTAGCAGAGCTGGTCCCTGAGGTCCCAGTCGTAAGTCGACAGCACCTGCCGGCAACTCAAGAAAATCCAGGAGGTTTCTCCCCTCCAGGCGAGCATGAGGCACATTTCTGCTGAGGCGTGCCGAGGCTAATGCACACATAACCTCTGGAACATCCAAAGTTCCTTCACACCCTTGCTGCAACTTAAGAAGTTCCCCGACATACCCGTCTCCACTCGAGAGGAAGCACGAGAGTTCTGCCCCACATCCAGCGGAGACCCCGTTTCTGCGCTCCTAGCTCGAGAGGAGGGATCCTTTCCCTGCGTGGTCAGGGAAAGAATTCCGGCATTCCCGTCGCATCTCAAGAGGAGGCGCTCTGCACAGGAAAGGCGAGAGGATGTCCAGGGTCGTGCCACCATTCCAGAGTCCCGCCAGATGTCTCAGTCATTGCCAGGGAAAACTGTTTTCCCTGCACTGCCTCGACTTTCTAGCCGAGGATGGACTCACACCACGGTGGCACGTGGGACAGCTCTGTGGGAAATCCTCGTGGAAAGCCTCGAGGGAAATCCACAGATCCTTGATCAAGGCAAAGGGAAGCACGACACTGCTGCTACAGCTCGGGAGGAAAGCGCACGTGCATGCCCCACTCGAGACGCGGACTGACTCCCCTGGGGAGACTCCAGAAGTACCCCAAGATCCATGTCAGCACTGGAGAGGAATCCTCAGGTTCTGGCACTGACTCCACACAAGGTCTTAGGCCCTAGCATCGACGGAGAGGAATCCCGAGAGGCCCCAGGCAACTCGCATGGGGACTGGCCTTTCCTGAGGCCACCAGAGCGGGTCCCTGAGGTCCCCGTCTTAAGTCGAGAGCACCTGCCGCAACTCGAGAAAATCCAAGAGGTTCTCCCCTCCAGGCGAGATGAGGCCCATTTCCCCTGAGGCGTCTCCAGGCTAATCACATGTAACCTCTGGAACTTCCAAAGGATCCTTCACACCCTTGCTGCAACTCAAGAAGTTCCCCGACATACCCGTCTCCAGTCGAGAGGATGCACGAGAGTCCCGCCACATCCAGAGGAGCCCCATTTCCGCCTCCTACCTCGAGAGGAGGGATCCTTTCCCTGCGTGGTCGGGAAAGGATTCCCGGCGTTCCCTTCGCATCTCAAGAGGATGCACTCTCCACAGGAAAGGCCAGAGGAACTCAGGGTCGTGCCACATTCCCAGAGTCCCCCAGATGTCTCAGTCCATTCCAGGCAAACCTCTTTGCCCTGCACTGCCTTGACTTTCAAGCCGAGGATGGACTCACACCACGGTGGCACGTGGGACAGCCCTGTGGGAAAGCCTCGTGGGAAAGCCTCGTGGGAAAGCCTCGAGGGAAAGACACAATCCCTTGATCCACGCGAAGGGTAGCGGG
>NW_017191629.1:0-10689 GCF_001704415.2 Capra hircus
AGAGGAGGGATCCTTTCCCTGGTGTGGTCGGAAAGAATTTCCCCGGTTCCCACATCTCAAGAGGAGGCCGCTCTCCACAGGAAAGGCGAGAGGAACTCCAGGTCGTGCCACCATTCCCAGAGTCCCCAGATGTCTCAGTCCATTCCAGGGAAACCTCTTTTCCCTGCACTGTTTCGACTTTCAAGCCGAGGATCGATTCACACCATGGTGGCACGTGGGACAGCCCTGTGGAAAGCCTCATTGTAAAGCCTCGTGGGAAAGCCTCGAGGAAAGCCACAGATCCCTTGAACCACGCGAAGGGAAGCGACCATACTGCTACAGCTCGGAAGGAAAGCGCTCGTGCATGCCCCCACTCGACACAAGGACTGACGCCCCTGGGGGAACTCCAGAAGTACACAATTCCATGTCAGCACTGGAGAGGAATCCTCAGGTTCCGGCACCACTCCACACAAGATCTTAGGCCTCCGGCATCGACGGGAGAGGAATCCCAAGAGGCCCCGCGCAACTCGCATGGGGACTGGCCTTTCCTGAGGCCACCAGAGGCGGTCCCTGAGGTCCCCGTCGAAAGTCGAGAGCACCTGCTGCAACTCGAGAAAATCCAGGAGGTTCTCCCCTCCAGGCGAGATGAGGCCCATTTCCGCTGAGCGCGAGGCTAATCACACCTAAACTCTGGAACTTACAAAGGGTCCTTCACACCCTTGTTGCAACTCAAGAAGTTCTCCGACATACCCGTCTCCACTCGAAAGGAAGCACGCGAGTCCCGCCCACATCCAGAGGAGCCCCGTTTCCGCCTCCTAGCTCGAGAGGAGGGATCCTTTCCCTGCGTGGTCGGGAAAGAATTCCCGGCGTTCCTGTCGCATCTCAAGAGGAGGCGCTCTCCACAGGAGAGGCGAGAGGAACTCCAGGGTCGAGCCACATTCCCAGAGTCCCCAGATGTCTCAGTCCATTCCAGGGAAACCTGTTTTCCCTGCACTGACTCGACTTTCAAGCCGAGGATCGACTCACAACACGGTGGCACGTGGGACAGCCCTGTGGGAAAGCCTCGTGGGAAAGCCTCGAGGGAAAGCCACAGATCCCTTGATCCATGCGAAGGGAAGCGTTACACTGCTGCTACAGCTCGAGAGTAAAACGCACTTGTATGCCCCCACGCGAGACGAGGACTGACTCCACTGAGGAGAGTCCAGAAGTTCCCCAAGATCCATTTCAGCACTGGAGAGGAATCCTCAGGTTCCGGAACCGACTCCACACAAGATCTTAGGCCGCGGTATCGACGGGAGAGGAATCCCGAGAGGCCCCGAGCATCTCGCATGGGGACTGGCCTATCCTGAGGCCACCAGAGCGGTTCCCTGAGGTCCCATTCGTAAGTCGAGTGCGCCTGCCGCAACTCGAGAAAATCCAGGAGGTTCTCCCTTCCAGGCGAGATGAGGCCCTTTTCAGCTGAGGCTTCTCGAGGCTAATCACACCTAACCTCTGGATCCTCCAAAGGGTCCTTCACACCCTTGCTGCAACTCAAGAAGTTCCCCGACATACCCCTCTCCACTCGAGAGGAAGCACGAGAGTTCCACCCACATCCACAGGAGCCGTTTCCGACTCCTGGCTCGAAAGGAGGATCCTTTCCCTGCTTGCTGGGGAAAGAATTCCCCGCGTTCCCGTCGCATCTCAAGAGGACGCGCTCTCCACAGGAAAGGCGAGAGGAACACCAGGGTCGTGCCACCATTCCCAGAGTCCCCCAGATGTCTCAGTCCATTACAGGGATACCTGTATTCCCTGCACTGCCTCGACTTTCAAGCCGAGGATTGACTCACACCACGGTGGCACGTGGGACAGCCCTGTGGGAAAGCATCGTGGGAAAGCCTCCTCGTGGGAAAGCCTCGAGGGAAAGAAACAGATCCCTTGTTCCACGCTAAGGGAAGCGTGCCACTGCTGGTAAAGCTAGGCAGGAAAGCGCACGAGCATGTCCCCAATCGAGACGCGGACTGACTCCCCTGGGGAGACTCCTGAAGTATCCCAAGATCCATGTCAGCACTGAAGAGGAATCCTCAGGTTCCCGCACTGACTCCACACAAGGTCTTCGGCCCCGGCATCGACAGGAGCGGAATCCCGAGAGGCCCCAGAGCAACTCGCATGGGGACTGGCCTTTTCTGAGGCCACCAGAGCGGGTCCCTGATGTCCCCGTCGTAAGTCAAGAGCACCTGCCGCAACTCGAGAAAATCCAGGAGGTTCTCCCCTCCAGGCGATGTGAGGCCCATTTCCGCTGAGGCGTCTCGAGGCTAATCACGCCTAACCTCTGGAACTTCGCAAGGGTCCTTCACACCCTTGCTGCAGCTCAAGAAGTTCCCGACATACCCGTCTCCACTCGAGAGGAAGCACGAGAGTCCCACCCACATCCAGAGGAGCCCCGTTTCCGCCTCCTAGCTCGAGAGGAGGATCCTTTCCCTGCGTGTCGGGAAAGAATTCCCGGCGTTCCCGTCGCATCTCAAGAGGAGGCGCTCTCCACAGCAAAGGCGAGAGGAACTCCAGGGTCGAGCCACATTCCCAGAGTCCCCCGGATGTCTCAGTCCATTCCAGGGAAACCTGTTTTCCCTGCACTGTTTCGACTTTCAAGCCGAGGATCGACTCACAACACGGTGGCACGTGGGACTGCCTTGTGGGAAAGCCTCGGAAAGCCTCGTGGGAAAGGGAAAGCCTCGAGGGAAAGCCAGAATCCCTTGATCCACGCGAAGGGAAGCGCGACACTGCTGCAACAGCTCGGGAGGAAAACGCACGTGCATGCCCCACTCGAGACGAGGACTGACTCCCCTCGAGACTCCAGAAGTACCCAAGATCCATGTCAGCACTGGAGAGGAATACTCAAGTTCCGGCACCGTCTCCACACAAGGTCTTAGTCCCCAGCATCTACGGGAGAGGAATCCCGAGAGGCCCCTGAGCAACTCGCATGGGGACTGGACTTTCCTGAGGCCACCAGAGCGGGTCCCTGAGGTCCCCGTCGTAAGTCGAGAGCACCTGCCGCAACTCGAGAAAATCCAGGAGGTTCTCCCCTCCAGGCGAGATGAGGCCCATTTCCGCTGAAGCGTCTCGAGGCTAATCACATCTAACCTCTGGAACTTCGAAGGGTCCTTCACACCCTTTTGCACTCAAGAAGTTCCCCGACATACCCGTCTCCACTCGAGAGGAAGCACGAGAGTCCCGCCCACTTCCAGAGGAGCCCCGTTTCCGACTCCTAGCTCGAGAGGAGGGATCCTTTCCCTGCGTGGTCGGGAAAGAATTCCCGGCGTTCCCGTCGCATCTCAAGAGGAGGCCCTCTCCACAGGAAAGGCGAGAGGAACTCCAGGGTCGTGCCACCATTCCCAGAGTCCCCCAGATGTCTCAGTCCATTCCAGGGAAACCTGTTTTCCCTGCACTGCCTCGACTTTCAAGCCGAGGATCGACTCACACCACGGTGGCACGTGGACAGCCATGTGCGAAAGCCTCGTGGGAAAGCCTCGTGGGAAAGCCTCGAGGAAAGCCAGAGATCCCTTGATCCACACGAAGGGAAGCGTGACACCGCTGCTACAGCTCGGAGAAAGCGCACGTGCATGCCACCACTCGAGATGAGGACTGACTCCCCTGGGGAGACTCCAGAAGTATCCCAAGTCCATGTCAGTACTGGAGAGGAAACCTCAGGTTCCCGCACCGACTCCACACAAGGTCTTAGGCCCCGGCATTGACGGGAGAGGAATCCCGAGAGGCCCCGAGCAACTCGCATGGGGACTGGCCTTTCCTGAGGCCACCAGAGAGGGTCCATGAGGTCCCCGTCGTAAGTCGAGAGCACCTGCCGCAACTCGAGAAAATCCAGGAGGTTCTCCCCTCCAGGCGAGATGAGGCCCATTTCCGCTGAGGCGTCTCGAGGCTAATCACACCTAACCTCTGGAACTTCCAAAGGGTCCTTCACACCCTTGCTGCAACTCAGAAGTTCCCCGACATACCCGTCTCCACTCGAGAGGAAGCACGAGAGTCCCGCCCACATCCAGAGGAGCCCCGTTTCCGCCTGATAGCTCCAGAGGAGGGATCCTTTCCCTGCGTGGTCGGGAAAGAATTCCCGGCGTTCCCGGCGCATCTCAAGAGGAGGCGCTCTCCACAGGAAAGGCAAGATGAACTCGAGGGTCGTGCCACCATTCCCAGAGTCCGCCAGAAAATTCCTTGTCGGGAATTTTATTGGCCTTCCGCGTAAACCTAGCTATTCAGCCTTTTTCCTCCAGTTAATCTTCTTACTACCCTATAATTTCTTAATCTAATCTTACATTAATAAATACACAAGACTTTCCACGTCAACGCCGTCCATCCGTCGAATTCCCTGGATGCAGTGGGCCTGGACACCGGCACACTGAGCTATTGGCTTGGAATGATGTCACGACACTGGAGTTTCTCTCGCCTTTCCAGAACAGGTTCCGGAAAGAAATCCCGTCGCATCTCATGGAGGCGCTCTCCACAGAAAGGCGAGAGAAACTCCAGTGTCTGGAGAGTAGCTCAGTGTGCCGGTGTCCAGGCCCACTGCATCCAGGAATTATGGACGGCGTTGACGGAAAGTCTTGTGTATTTATTAATGTAAGATTAGATTAAGAAATTATAGGTAGTAAGAAGATTAACTGGAGGAAAAAGGCTGAATAGCTAGGTTTACGCGGAAGGCCAATAAAATTCCCGACAAGGAATTTTCTGGCGGACTCTGGGAATGGTGGCACGACCCTCGAGTTCATCTTGCCTTTCCTGTGGAGAGCGCCTCCTCTTGAGATGCGCGGGAACGCCGGGAATTCTTTCCCGACCACGCAGGAAAGGATCCCTCCTCTGACTATCAGGCGGAAAGGGCTCCTCTGGATGTGGGCGGACTCTCGTGCTTCCTCTCGAGTGGAGACGGGTATGTCGGGAACTTCATGAGTTACAGCAAGGGTGTGAAGGACCCTTTGGAAGTTCCAGAGGTTAGTGTGATTAGCCTCGAGACGCCTCAGCGGAAATGGGCCTCATCTCGCCTGGAGGGGAGAACCTCCTGGATTTTCTCGAGTTGCGGCAGGTGCTCTCGACTTACGACGGGGACCTCATGGACCCCTCTCTGGTGCCTCAGGAAAGGCCAGTCCCCATGCGAGTTGCTCGGGGGCCTCTCGGGATTCCTCTCCCGTCGATGCCGGGCCTAAGACCTTGTGTGGAGTCGGTGCGGGAACCTGAGGTTTCCTCTCCAGTACTGACATGGACCTTGGGATACTTCTGGAGTCTCCCCAGGGGAGTCAGTCCTCATCTCGAGTGGTGGCATGCACGTGCGCTTTACCCGAGCTGTAGCAGCGTGTCACGCTTCCCTTCGTGTGGATCAAGGGATCTCTGGCTTTCCCTCGAGGCTTTCCCACGAGGCTTTCCCACGAGGCTTTCCACATGGCTGTCCCACGTGCCACCGTGGTGTGAGTCGATCCTCGGCTTGAAAGTCGAGGCAGTGCAGGGAAAACAGGTTTCCCTGGAATGGACTGAGACATCTGGGGACTCTGGGAATGTGGCACGACCCTGGAGTTCCTCTCGCCTTTCCTGTGGAGAGGGCCTCCTCTTGAGATGCGACGGGAACGCCGGAATTCTTTCCCGACCACGCAGGGAAAGGATCCCTCCTCTCGAGCTAGGAGTCGGAAACGGGGCTCCTCTGGAAGTGGGCGGGACTCTCGTGCTTCCTCTCGAGTGGAGACGGGTATGTCGGGGAACTTATTGAGCTGCAACAAGGGTGTGAAGGACCCTTCGAAGTTCCAGAGGTTCGATGTGATTAGCCTCGAGACGCTTCAGCGGAAATGGGCCTCATCTCGCCTGGAGGGGAGAACCTCCTGGATTTTCTCGAGTTGCGGCAGGTGCTCTCGACTTACGACGGGGACCTCAGGGACCCGCTCTGGTGGCCTCAGGAAAGTCCAGTCCCCATGCGAGTTGCTCAGGGGCCTCTCGGGATTCCTCTCCCGTAGATGCTGGGGACTAAGACCTTGTGTGGAGACGGTGCCGGAACTTGAGTATTCCTCTCCAGTGCTGACATGGATCTTGGGGTACTTCTGGAGTCTATAGAGGGGAGTCAGTCCTCGTCTCGAGTGGGGCATGCACGTGCGTTTTCCTCCCGAGCTGTTGCAGCAGTGTCGCGCTTCCCTTCGCGTGGATCAAGGGATTCTAGGCTTTCCCTCGAGGCTTTCCCACGAGAATTTCCCACGAGGCTTTCCACGAGGCTTTCCCACAAGGCAGTCCCACGTGCCACCGTGTTGTGAGTCGATCCTCGGCTTGAAAGTAGAAACAGTGCAGGGAAAACAGGTTTCCCTGGAATGGACTGAGACATCCGGGGAACTCTGGGAATGTGGCTCGACCCTGGAGTTCCTCTCGCCTTTGCTGTGGAGAGCGCCTCCTCTTGAGATGCGACGGGAACGCCGGGAATTCTTTCCCGAACACGCAGGGAAAGGATCCCTCCTCTCGAGCTAGGAGGCGGAAACGGGGCTCCTCTGGATGTGGGTGGGACTCTCGTGCTTCCTCTCGAGTGGAGACGGGTATGTCGGGAACTTCTTGAGCTGCAGCAAGGGTGTGAAGGACCCTTGCGAAGTTCCAGAGGTTAGGCGTGATTAGCCTCGAGACGCCTCAGCGGAAATGGGCCTCACATCGCCTGGAGGGGAGAACCTCCTGGATTTTCTCGAGTTGCGGCAGGTGCTCTTGACTTACGACGGGGACATCAGGACCCGCTCTGGTGGCCTCAGAAAAGGCCAGTCCCCATGCGAGTTGCTCTGGGGCCTCTCGGATTCCGCTCCTGTCGATGCCGGGGCCGAAGACCTTGTGTGGAGTCAGTGCGGGAACCTGAGGATTCCTCTTCAGTGCTGACATGGATCTTGGATACTTCAGGAGTCTCCCCAGGGGAGTCAGTCCGCGTCTCGATTGGGGACATGCTCGTGCGCTTTCCTGCCTAGCTTTACCAGCAGTGGCACGCTTCCCTTAGCGTGGAACAAGGGATCTGTCTTTCTTTCGAGGCTTTCCCACGAGGCTTTCCCACGATGCTTTCCCACAGGGCTGTCCACGTGCCACCGTGGTGTGAGTCAATCCTCGGCTTGAAAGTCGAGGCAGTGCAGGGAATACAGGTATCCCTGTAATGGACTGAGACATCTGGGGGACTCTGGGAATGGTGGCACGACCCTGGTGTTCCTCTCGCCTTTCCTGTGGAGAGCGCTCCTCTTGAGATGCGACGGGAACGCGGGGAATTCTTTCCCCAGCAAGCAGGGAAAGGATCCTCCTTTCGAGCCAGGAGTCGGAAACGGGGCTCCTGTGGATGTGGGTGGAACTCTCGTGCTTCCTCTCGAGTGGAGAGGGGTATGTCGGGGAACTTCTTGAGTTGCAGCAAGGGTGTGAAGGACCCTTTGGAGGATCCAGAGGTTAGGTGTGATTAGCCTCGAGAAGCCTCAGCTGAAAAGGGCCTCATCTCGCCTGGAAGGGAGAACCTCCTGGATTTTCTCGAGTTGCGGCAGGCGCACTCGACTTACGAATGGGACCTCAGGGAACCGCTCTGGTGGCCTCAGGATAGGCCAGTCCCCATGCGAGATGCTCGGGGGCCTCTCGGGATTCCTCTCCCGTCGATACCGCGGCCTAAGATCTTGTGTGGAGTCGGTTCCGGAACCTGAGGATTCCTCTCCAGTGCTGAAATGGATCTTGGGGAACTTCTGGACTCTCCTCAGTGGAGTCAGTCCTCGTCTCGCGTGGGGGCATACAAGTGCGTTTTACTCTCGAGCTGTAGCAGCAGTGTAACGCTTCCCCTTCGCATGGATCAAGGGATCTGTGGCTTTCCCTCGAGGCTTTCCCACGAGGCTTTCCCACAGGCTGTCCCACGTGCCACCGTGTTGTGAGTCGATCCTCGGCTTGAAAGTCGAGTCAGTGCAGGGAAAACAGGTTTCCCTGGAATGGACTGAGACATCTGGGGGACTCTGGGAATGTGGCTCGACCCTGGAGTTCCTCTCGCCTCTCCTGTGGAGAGCGCCTCCTCTTGAGATGCGACAGGAACGCGGGAATTCTTTCCCGACCACGCAGGGAAAGGATCCCTCCTCTCGAGCTAGGAGGCGGAAACGGGGCTCCTCTGGATGTGGGCGGGACTCGCGTGCTTCCTTTCGAGTGGAGACGGGTATGTCGGAGAACTTCTTGAGTTGCAACAAGGGTGTGAAGGACCCTTTGTAAGTTCCAGAGTTTAGGTGTGATTAGCCTCGCGAC
This sequence comes from Capra hircus, assembly GCF_001704415.2. Classification (NCBI taxonomy): domain Eukaryota; kingdom Metazoa; phylum Chordata; class Mammalia; order Artiodactyla; family Bovidae; genus Capra; species Capra hircus. The sequence continues at coordinate 8,221 of NW_017191629.1, forward strand.
GCCTCAGCGGAAATGGGCCTCATCTCGCCTGGAGGGAGAACCTCCTGGATTTTCTCGAGTTGCAGCAGGTGCTCTCGACTTTCGACGGGGACCTCAGGGGACCCGCTCTGGTGGCCTCAGGAAAGGCCAGTACCCATGCGAGTTGCGCGGGGGCCTCTGGGATTCCTCTCCCGTCGATGCCGGAGCCTAAGATCTTGTGTGGAGTCGGTGCCGGAACCTGAGGATTCCTCTCCAGTGCTGACATGGAACTTGGTGTACTTCTGGAGTTCCCCAGGGGCGTCAGTCCTTGTGTCGAGTGGGGCATGCACGAGCGCTTTCCTTCCGAGCTGTAGCAGTATGGTCCCGCTTCCCTTCGCGTGGTTCAAGGGATCTGTGGCTTTCCCTCGAGGCTTTCCCACGAGGCTTTACAATGAGGCTTTCCCACAGGGCTGTCCCACGTGCCACCATGGTGTGAATCGATCCTCGCTTGAAAGTCGAAACAGTGCAGGGAAAAGAGGTTTCCCTGGAATGGACTGAGAGATCTGGGGACTCTGGGAATGGTGGCACGACCCTGGAGTTCCTCTCGCCTTTCCTGGCAGAGCGCCTCCTCTTGAGATGCCATGGGAACACGGGGAATTCTTTCCTGACCACACAGGGAAAGGATCCCTCCTCTCGAGCTAGGAGGCGGAAACGAGGCTCCTCTGGATGTGGGCGGGACTCTCGTGCTTCCTCTCGAGGGGAGACGGTATGTCGGGGAACTTCTTGAGTTGCAGCAAGGGTGTGAAGGACCCTTTGGAAGTTCCAGAGGTTAGATGAGATTTGCCTGGAGACGCCTCAGCGGAAATGGGCCTCATCTCGCCTGGAGGGAGAACCTCCTGGATTTGCTCGAGTTGAAGCAGGTGCTCTCGACTTACGATGGGGACCTGAGGGACCCGCTCTGGTGGCCTCAAAAGGCCAGTCCCCATTCGAGTTTCTCGGGGCCTCTCAGGATTCCTCTCCCGTCGATGCCGGGCTTAAGACCTTGTGTGGAGTCGGTGCCGGAACCTGAGGATTCCTCTCCAGTGCTGACAAGGATCTTGGGTATTTCTGGAGTCTCCCCAGGGGAGTCAGTCCTCGTCTCGAATGGGGGCATGCACGAGCGCTTTCCTCCCGAGCTGTAGCAGCAGTGTCGCGCTTCCCTTCGCGTGTATCAAGGGATCTGTGGCTTCCCCTCGAGGCTTTCCCACGACGCTTTACCAAAGGGCTGTCCCACGTGCCACCGTGGTGTCAGTCGATCCTCGGCTTGTAAGTCGAGGCAGTGCAGGGAAAACAGGATTTCCTGGAATGGACTGAGACATCTGGGGACTCTGAATGGTGGCACGAACCTGGAGTTCCTCTTGTGTTTCCTGTGGAGAGCGCCTCCTCTTGAGTAGCACGGGGGAACGCCGGGAATTCTTTCCCGATCCCCAGGGAAAGGATCCCTCCTCTCGAGCTAGGAGGCAAAAGGGACTCCTCTGGATTTGGGCGGAACTCTCGGGCTACCTCTCGAGTGGAAACGGTTAGGTTGGGGAACTTCTTGAGTTACAGCAAGGGTGTGAAGGACCCTTTGCAAGTTCCAGATGTTAGATGTGATTAGCCTCGAGACGCCTCAGCGGAAATGGGCCTCATCTCGTCTGGAGGGACAACCTCCTGGATTTTCTCGAGTTGTGGCAGGTGCTCTCGACTTACGACAGGCACCTCAGGGACCCGCTCTGGTGGCCTCAGGAAAGGCCAGTCCCCATGCGAGTTGCTCGGGGGCTCTCGGGATTCCTCTCCCGTCAATGCCAGGGCTTAAGATCTTGTGTGGAGTGGGTGCTGGAACATGAGGATTCCTCTCCAGTCCTGACATGGATCTGGGATACTTCTGGAGTCTCCCCAGGGAGACAGTCCTCGTCTCGATGGGGGTATGCATGTCGATTTCCTCCGAGCTCTAGCAGCAGTTTCACACTTCCCTTCGTGTGGATCAAGGGTTTGTGGCTTTCCCTCAGGCTTTCGAGGCTTTCCCACGAGGCTTTCCCACGAGGCTTTCCCACAGGGCTCTCCTACGTGCCACCGTGGTTGAGTCCATCCTCGCTTGAAAGTCTAGGCAGTGCAGGGAAAACAGGTTCCCTGGAATGGACTGGAGACATCGGGACTCTGGGAATGGTGGCACGATCCTGAAGTTCCTCTCGCCTTTCCTGTCGAGAGCGCTCCTCTGAGATGCGAGGGAATGCCGGGAATTCTTTCCCGACAACGCAAGGAAAGGATCCCTCCTTCGAGCTAGGAGGCGGGCACGGGCTCCTCTGGATGTGGGCGGGACTCTCGTGCTTCCTCTCGAGTGGAGACGGGTATGTCGGGAACTTCTTGAGTTGCAGCAAAGGTGTGAAGGACCCGTTGGAAGTTCCAGAGGTTAGGAGTGATTTGCCTCGAGACGCCTCAGCGGAAATGGGCCTCATCTCGCCTGGAGGGAGAACCTCCTGGATTTTCTCCATT
>NW_017191630.1:0-10689 GCF_001704415.2 Capra hircus
GACATACCCATCTCCACTCAAGAGGAAGCACGATAGTTCCACCCACATCCAGAGGAGCCCGTTTCCGCCTCATAGCTCGAGAGGAGGGATCCTTTCCCTGGGAGGTCGGGAAAGAATTCCGGGCGTTCCCGTCCCATCTCAAGAGGAGGCGCTCTTCACAGGAAAGGCGAGAGGAACTCCAGGGACATGCCACCATTCTCCGAGTCCCCCAGATGTCTCAGTCCATTCCAGGGAAACCTGTTTCCCCGCTCTGACTCGACTTTCAAGCCGAGGATCGACTCACACCACTGTGGCACGTGGGGACAGCCAAAGCCTGTGGCACAGCCTCGTGGGAACTCGTGGGAAAGCTCGAGGGAAAGCCGCAGATCCCTTGATCCACGCGAAGGGAAGCGCGACACTGCTGCTACAGCTGGGGAGGAAAGCGCACGTGCATGCCCTCAACCGAGACGAGGACTGACTCCCCTGGGGAGACTCCAGGCAGTACACAAGATCCATGTCAGCACTGGAGAGGAATCCTCAGGTTACAGCACCGACTCTACGTAAGGTCTGAGGCCCCGGCATCGACGGGAGAGGAATCCGGAGAGTGCCCGAGCAACTCGCATGGGGACTGGAATTTCCTGAGGCCACCAGAGCGGGTCCCTGAGGTCCCCATCGTAAGTCGAGAGCACCTGCAGCAACTCTAGAATATCCAGGAGTTTCTCCCTCTCAGGCGAGATGAGGCCCATTTCCATTGAGGCATCTCGGGGCTAATCACACCTAACCTCTAGAACTGCCAAAGGGTCCTTCTCACCCTTGCTGCAACTCAAGAAGTTCCCAACCTGCCCGTCTCCACTCGAGAGGAAGCACGAGAGTCTCTCCACATGAGGAGGACACCGTTTCCACCTCATAGCTGGAAAGAAGGGATGCTTTCCCTGCGTGGTCGGGAAAGAATTTCCGGCATTCCCGTCGAATCTCAAGAGTAGGCGCTCTCCCACAGAAAAGGCGAGAGGAACTCCAGGGTCGTGCCACATTCCAGATTCCCTCAGATGTCTCAGTCCATTCCAGGGAAACTTGTTTTCCCTGCACTGCCTCGACTTTCAAGCCGAGGATCAACTCACACCACGGTGGCACGTGGGACAGCCCTGTGGGAAAGCCTCGTGGAAAAGCCTCGAGGGAAAGCCTTCAGGGAAAGCCACTGATACCATGATCCAATCGCCAAGAAGTGTGACACTGCTGCTACAGCTCGGGAGGAAAGCGCACGTGCATGCCCCACTCGAGACGAGGACTGACTCCCCTGGGGAGACTTCAGAAGTACCCAAGATCCATGTCAGCACTGTTAGGAAACCTCAGGTTCCGGCACCGACTCCACACAAAGTCTTAGGCCCCGGCATCGACGGGAGAGGAATCCGAGAGGCCCCGAGCAATTTGCATGGGGACTGTCCTTTCCTGAGTCCACCAGAGCGGTCCCTGGGGTCCCTGTCGTAAGTCGAGAGCACCTGCCGCAACTCGAGAAAATTCAGGAGTTTCTCCCTCCAGGCGAGATGAGGCCCATTTCCACTGAGGCATCTCGACGCTAATCACACCTAACCTCTGGAACTTGCAAAGCGTCCTTCACACCCTTCCTGCAACTCAAGAAGTTCCCCCACATACCCGTCGACACTCGAGAGGAAGTACGAGAGTCCCGCCACATCCAGAGGAGCCCCGTTTCCGCCTCCTAGCTCGAGAGGAGGGATCCTTTCCCTGCTTGGTGGGAAAGAATTTCCGGCGTTCCCGTTGCATCTCAAGAGGTGGTGCTCTCCACAGGAAAGGCGAGAGGAAGTCCAGGGTCGTGACACCATTCCCAGAGTCCCCAGATGTCTCAGTCCATTCCAGGGAAACCTGTTTTCCCTGCACTGCCTCGACTTTCAAGCCCAGGGTCGACTTTCACCACGGTGGCACGTGGACAGCCCTGTGGGAAAGCCTCGTGGGAAAGCCACAGATCCCTTGATCCACGCGAAGGGAAGCGTGACACTGCTGCTACAGCTCGGAGGAAAGCACACGTGCATGCCCCCACTCGAGACGAGGACTGACTCCCCTGGGGAGACTCCAGAAGTACCCCAAGATCCATGTCAGCACTGGAGAGGAATCCTCTGGTTCTGGCACCGACTCCAAACAAGGTCTTAGGCCCAGGCATCGACGGGAGAGGAAACCTGAGAGGCCACCGTGCAACTCGCATGCGGACTGGCATTTCCTCAGGCCAACAGAGCGGTTCCCTGAGGTCCCGTGATAGGTCGAGAGCACCTGCCGCAACTTGAGAAAATCCAGGTGGTTGTCCCTTCCAGGAGAGATGGGCCCATTTCCGCTGGGGCGTCTCGAGGCTAATCACACCTAAGCTCTGGAATTTCCAAAGGGTCCTTCACACCTTGCTGCAACTCAAGAAGTTCCACGACATAACCCGTCTCCACTCGAGAGGAGGCACGAGAGTCCGCCCACATCCAGAGGAGCCCCGTTTCTGACTCATAGCTCGAGAGGAGGGATCCTTTCCCAGCGTGATAGCGAAAGAATTCTCGGGAGTCACTCTCCACAGGAAAGGCGAGAGGAACTCCTGTCATGCCACCATTCCCAGAGTCCCCCAGATGTCTCAGTCAATTCCAGGAAATCCTGTTTTCCCTGCACTGCCTCGACTTCCAAGCTGGGATCAACTCACACCATGGTGGTACGTGGGACAGCCCTGTGGGAAAGCCTCGTGAGAAAGCCTCGAGGGAAAGCCACAGATCCTTGATTCACGCGCAGGGAAGCGTGACACTGCTGCTACAGCTCGGGAGGAAAGCGCACGTGCATGCCCCCACTCGAGACGAGGACTGACTTCCCTCGGGAGACTCCAGTAGTACCCAAGATCCATGTCAGCACTGGGAGAGGAATCCTCAGGTTCCGGCACCGACTCCGTACAAGGTCTCAGACCCCGGCATCAACGGGAGAGGAATCCCAAGAGGCCATCGAACAACTCGCATGGAGCCTGGCCTTTCATCAGGACACCGAAGGAGGGGTTCCTGATGTCCCCGTCGTAATTCTAGAGCACCTGCCACACTCGAGAAAATCCAGGAAAGTTCTCCTCCTCCAGGCGAGATGAGGCCCATTTCCACTGAGGTGTCTCGAGGCTAATAACACCTAACCTCTGAACTTCCAAAGAGTCTTTCACAGTCATGCTGCAACTCAAGAAGTTCCCCGACATACCCGTCTCCACTCAAGAGGAAGCAGGAGTGTCCCGGGCCACATCCAGAGGAGCTCCGTTTCCGGCTCGTAGCTCGAGATGAGCGATCCTTTCCCTGATTGGGTCGGGAAAGAATTCCCGGCATTCCCATCGCATCTCAAGAGGAGGCGCTCTCCAAAGGAAAGGGGAGAGGAACTGCAGGGTCGTGCCACCATTCCAAGACTCACCCAGATGTCTCAGTCCATTCCACAGGAACCTGTTTTCCCTGCACTGCTTGGCCTTCATGCCGAGGATCGACTCACACCACCGTCACACGTGGGACAGACCTGTTGGAAAGCCTAGTGGGAAAGACTCGAGGGAAAGCCACAGATCCCTTGGTCCAGGCATGGGGAAGCGTGACACTGCTGCTACAGCATGGGAGGAAAGGGCACGCTCATGCCCCCACTCGAGACGAGGCCTGACTCCCTTGTGGAGACTCGAGAAGTACCACAAAATCCATGTCAGCACTGGAGAGGAATCCTCAGCTTCTGGCCCCGACTCCACACAAGGTCTTAGGCCCCGGCATCGACGGAGAGGAATCACGAGAGGCCCCCTAGCAACACGCATGATGACTGGCGTTTCCTGCGGCCGCCAGAGCGGGTCCCTGAAGTCCCCGTCGTAACTCCGAGAGGCACCTGCTGAAACTCGGGAATATCCAGGAGCCTCTCCATTCCAGGCGACATGAGGCCCATTTCCGCTGAGGCATCTCGAGACTAACCACACCTAACCTCTGGAACTTCCAAAGGGTCCTTCACACCCTTGCTGCAAACTCAAGAAGTTCCCCGACATACCCGTTCCTCTTCACATTCAGCCATAATGGTGGTGTCATCTGCATATCTAAGTTTATTGATATTTCTACCGGCAATCTTGATTCCAGCTCATGTATCTTCCATCCCAGCATTTTTTCATGATGTACTCTGCATAGAAGTTAAATAAGCAGGCTGACAATATACAGCCTTGACATATTCCTTTTCCTATTTAGAACCGGTCTGTTGTTCCATGTCCAGTTCGAACTGTTTCTTCCTGACCTGCATACAGGTTTCTCAAGAGACAGGTCAGGTGGTCTGGTATTCCCATCACTTTCAGAATTTTTCCCAGTTTATTGTGATCCACACAGTCAAAGGCTTTGGCATAGTCAATAAAGCAGAAATAGATGTCTTTTTTTCTGGAACTCTCTTGCTTTTTTCAATGATCCAGTGGATGTTGGCAGTTTGATCTCTGGTTTCTCTGCATTTTTTTAAATCCCTCTTGAACATTTGGAAGTTCACAGTTCATGTGAACTTGGAGAATTTTGAGCATTACTTTACTAGTGTGTGAGATGAGTGCAATTGTGCAGCAGCTTGAATATTCTTTGTCATTGCCTTTCTTTGGGATTGGAATGAAAACTGACCTAATGACTAGGTGTTTTCAATTGCATATGCTGAAAGAACTGGCTGTGCAGTTTTGAAGAAAAAAAAATCATTTTAACCCATTTTCTCTGAAGTGCAAGGCATATCATGGCCATCCCTGAATCATAAAGTCACCTTTTCTTTATGTAGTCATAGTTTCATGCCTAAATTATAGGCCAACTCATGCTCAAATGGACTCTGATGTCAGGGGCAGATCAACTAATAAACAGCTTGGATTGTCCCTCTGGAGGAAAGTGAGATCTTGGTCCCACAAGAAGAATCTGAAGGGTTAAGGGAACTTGCAAGAGTGGGGAAAGCTTAGTCCATCCTACATATACCAAAATCTTAAATAAGGCTTATTTACTTTACCGAAGTAAAAAAACAGATGATGAAAACAATTATAAATCAATGAAAGGTAAAGAAACTCATAGCCTGTTATCAAAAATTGCATTCTAAGAAAACTTTGTGCTCTTAACCTAGAGAGGAGACTAAATTCCATCTGGTACCAGGTTACCAGAAGACAAACAAACAAACAAACAAATTATCGGTAAGCTTAAAAAAAGTATATTCCATATATCTTGAAGTAGCAGTATTTCTGCAAAGGCATCAGTGTGAAACCATAGAGGACATGGTTAAAACCTGATTAAATAGAAATTGACAATGTAATCTGGTCACTGCTGCGACTTGAAATGCTTTAATATGATAACTGGAATTATAACTGACAGCATTTGACCAGGACATATCAGATTTTCACGGATGTCACATAATTTCTAGGATATCTATATTAGGAACTGAAGGAATCTTTGAACCTAGGAAAGAAAACAACAGTCTCAAAGGCCCTTGCTGAATCATCTATCAGCAAGGAATGTCTTTGCAAGGATCGCAAAGTGAAGGGAAAATACACCGACCTGCCTCTGCAACTTTCGGTCCTCTGAGCAGATCTGGAGGTCTCCCTTTGTATAAGCTAACCTGTTCCTTCCAAATAGAGGTTTGCAACACAAAACAAGTGGCCGCCTATTCTTCCCCGAAGGAGGCTCTCTTTCCCCACATCCTGCGAACTCCCTTTCCCAGCCTCCTGGAAAAGCGCTTCTTGCAGTTCCTTTCAGAAAATCCTATGGACGGAGAAGCCTGGTAGGCTGCAGTCCGTGGGGTCGCTGAGGGTCGGACACGACTGAGCGACTGCACTTTCATTTTCACTTTCATGCATTGGAGAAGGCAATGGCAACCCACTTACTGTTCTTGCCTGGAGAATCCCAGGGACGGGGGAGCCTAGTGGGCTACCGTCTATGGCGTCGCACAGAGTTGAACACGACTGAAGCAACTTAACAGCAGCAGCAGCAGCAGTTCCTTTCTTAGGGGCAGTTATCCCTGAGATTGGGACCTGGAAAGGCAGAGCCACCTCCACACACACGTCTTTTTTGTCTCCTTTCCTCTGGAGGAGAGCTCTAGTGAGCCTAGGTCTGTCAGGAAAATTCTTGGCTTTGACAGGATCACACCCGGTGTGTGAACCTGCATACCTGACCTAGGGGCCACAGGGCACCTGTTTTGCTCGAGTGGGTCCTGGAGGGGTGCAGCATAGCAAGAGCTTAAAAATCCATCCTATTTGTCTTTTTTTTTTTTTACCTCAGAGAGAACGAGTTTGCTCCACCTCCACCCTTTGGCAGTGTGGAGGGAAGAGGGTACCACCCTCTCCCAAAGGGGACATAGGGCCTACCAGGAGAGAAAGGCCCCTTGAGGAGCTGAGCCCAGGTAGGCAGCCAGTGATGTCAAGCACACTCCCGCTGCTTGCTTCTTCATGGGCACTCCCACGATCTGCTAGGAATGTCTTTGCAAGGATCTCAAAGGGAAGGGAAGATACATGGCCCTGTCTCTGGAACTTCAGTCCTCTGAGCAGATCTGGAGGTCTTGAGCTGTATAAGCAAACCTGTTCCTTCCAAATAGAGGCTTGCAAACACACCCCCGGTGGTTGCCTCTTCTTCCCCGAAGAAGTCTTTCTTTCCCCACATGCTGCGAACTCCCTGTCCCAACCTCCAAGAATAGCGCTTCTTGCCATTCCTTTCTTAGAGGCAGTTATCTCTGAGCCTGGGGCCGTAGGGAGTAGCCCCACACTCACAGGGAAAGGCAAAGACTCCTCCATACATCTCCTCTATCCCCTTTGCTCCGGAGGAGAGCTCTAGTGAGCCTAGGTCTTTCAGGAAAATTCTTGGCTTGGACAGGATCTCACCCTGTTTGTGAAGCTGCATACCCAACCAGGGGCCACAGAGCACCTGTTTCAGTAAAGTGGGCCCTGAAAGGGTGCAGCCTAGCAAGAGCTTGAAAATCCATTCAATTGCTGTTTTTGTACCTCTGACAGAGCGAGCTTGGCTCCACCCTTTGGCAGTGAGGAGAAAAGAGGCATGACACCCTCCCCAAGGGGACATGGGGCCTACTTCGAGAGGAAGCTGCAACTCGAGAAAATCCAGGAGGTTCTCCCCTCCAGGCGAGATGAGGCCCATTTCCGCTGAGGCGTCTCGAGGCTAACCACAACTAACCTCTGGAACTTCGAAAGGGTCCTTCACACCCTTGCTGCAAGTCAAGAAGTTCTCCGACATACCCATCTCCACTCGAGAGGAAGGACGAGGGTCCCACCCACATCCAGCGGAGCCCCGTTTCCGCCTCGTAGCTCGAGAAGAGGGATCCTTTCCCTTCATCGTCGGGAAAGAATTCCCGGGCTTCCCGTCGCATCTCAAGAGGAGGCACTCTCCACAGGAAAGGCGAGAGGAACTCCAGGGCCTTGCCAGCATTCCAAGAGTCCCCCAGATGTCTCCGTCCATTCCAGAAGAACCTGCTTTCCCTTCACTGCCTCGACGTTCACGCCGAGTATAGACTCACACCACCGTGACATGTGGGACAGCCCTGTTCGAAAGCCTCATGGGAAAGCCTTGATGCAAAGCGACTGATCCCTTGAACCACATGTCGGCACGCGTGACACTGCTGCTACAGCTTGTGAGGAAATCGCAGGTGCATGCCCCCACACGAGATGAGGACTGACTCCCCTGGTGAGACTCCAGAAGTATGGAAAGATTCATGTCAGCACTGGAGAGGCATCCTCAGGGTCTGGCCCCGACTCCACACATGGTCTTAGGCACCGGCATCGATGGGAGAGGAATCCCTATAGGCCCCATGGTAACTCGCATGGGGACTGGCCTTTCCTGAGGCCACCAGAGCGAGTCCCTGAGGTCCCCGTTGTAACTCGAGAGCACCTACCACAACTCGGTAAAATCCAGGAGGTTCTCCCCTCCAGGCGAGATGAGGCCCATTTCCGCTGAGGCGTCTCGAAGCTAATCACACCTAACCTCTGGAACTTCCAAAGGGTCCTTCACACCCTTGCTGCAACTCAAGAAGTTCCCCGACATACCCGTCTCCACTCGAGAGGAAGCACGAGAGTCCCGCCCACATCCAGAGGAGCCCCTTTTCTCCCTCATAGCTCGAGACGAGGGATCCTTTCACTGTGTGTCGGGAAAGAATTCCTGGGGTTCCCGTCGCATCTCCAGAGGAGGCGCTCTCCACAGGAAAGGCGAGAGGAACTCCAGGGTCGTGCCACCATTCCCAGAGTCCCCCAGATATCTCAGTCCATTCCAGGGAAACCTGTTTTCCCTGCACTGCCTCGACTTTCAAGCCGAGGATCGACTCACACCACGGTGGCACGTGGGACAGCCCTGTGGGAAAGCCTCGTGGGGAAAACCTCGTGGGAAATCCTCGAGGGAAAGCCACAGATCCCTTGATCCACACCAAGGGAAGCGTGACACTGCTGCTACAGCTCCGGAGGAAAGCGCACGTGCATGCCACCACTGGAGACGAGGACTGACTTCCCTGTGGAGACTCCAGAAGTCCCTCAAGATCCTTGTCAGCACTGGAGAGGAATCCTGAGCTTCCGGCACCATCTCCACACAATGTCTTAGGCCCTGGCATCGACGGGAGAGGAATCCTGAGAGGCCCCCTAGCAATTCGCATGGGGACTGGTCTTTCCTGAGGTCACCAGAGCAGGTCCCTGAGGTCCCGGTCGTAAGTTGTGAGCACCTGACTCTGGAGAAAATCCAGGAGGTTCTCCCCTCCAGGCGAGATGAGGCCCATTTCCGCTGAGGCGTCTTGGGGCTAATCACACCTAACATCTGGAACTTCCAAAGCGTCGTTCACACCCTCGCTGCAACTCAAGAAGTTCCCCGACATACCCGTCTCCACTCGAGAGGAAGCACAGGAGTCCTGCCCACATCCAGATGAGCCCCGTTTCCGCCTCATAGCTCGAGAGGTGGGATGCTTTCGCTGCGTGGTTGGGAAAGAATTCCCGGCGTTCCCGGTCGCATCTCAAGAGGAGGCGCTCTCCTCAGGAAAGGCGAGAGGAACTCCAGCGTCGTGCCACCATTCCACAGTCCCCCAGATGTCTCAGTCCATTCCAGGGAAAACTGTTTTCCCTGCACTGCCTCGACTTTCAAGCGAGGATAGACTCTCACCACGGTGGCACGTGGGACAGCCCTGTGGGAAAGCCTCGTGGGAAAGCATCGAGGGAAAGCCACTGCTCCCTTGATCCACGTGAAGGGAAGCGTAACACTCCTGCAGGAGCTCGGGAGGAAAGCGCACGTTCCTGCCCCCACTCGAGTCGAGGTCTGACTCCCTCGGGAGACTCCAGAAGTACCCCAAGATCCATGTCAGCACTGGAGAGGAATCCTCAGGTTCCGGCATCGACTCCACACAAGGTCTTAGGCCCCGGCATTGACGGGAGAGGAATCCGAAAGGCTCTCTTGGCAACTCCCATGGGCACTGGCCTTTCCTGAGGCCACCAGAGAGCGGTCCCTGAGGTCCCTGTCGTAACTCGAGAGACCTGCCCAACTCTAGAAAATCCAGGAGGTTCTCCCCTCCAGGCGAGATGAGGCCCATTTCCTCGGAGGCATCTGGAGGCTCATCACACCTAAACTCTGGAAATTCAAAAGGGTCCTTGCTGCAACTCAAGAAGTTCCCCGACATACCCGTCTCCACTCTAGAAGAAGCACGAGGGTCCCGCCCACAGCCAGAGGAGACGCCGTTTTGGTATCGAAGCTCGACATGAGGGATCCTTTTCCCTGCTTGGTCAGGAAATAATACCCGCCATTCCGCTCGCATTTCAAGGGAAGCGCTCTCCACAGGAAAGGCGAGAGAACTCCAGGGTCGTGCCACCATTCACAGAGTCGCCCAGATGTCTCAGTCCATTCCAGAGTAAACTGTTTTTCCTGCACTGCCTCGAATTTCACGGCGAGGATCGACTCACACCACGGTGGCACGTGGATAGCCCTGTCGGAAAGCCTCGTGGGAAATCTCTTGGGAAAGCCTCGAGGGAAAGCCGCAGATCCCTTGATCCACGGGAAGGGAAGCGTGACACTGCTGCTACATCTCGGGAGGAAAGCGCACGTGCATGCCTCGAGACAAGGACTCACTCCCCTGGGGAGACTCCAGAAGTACCCAAGATCCATGTCAGCACTGGAGAGGAATCCTCAGGTTCTGGCACCATCTCCACACAAGGTCTTAGGCCTCGGCATCGACGGGAGAGGAATCCCGAGAGGACCCGCGAGCAATTCGCATGGGGACTGGTCTTTCTGAGGCCACCAGAGCAGGTCCCTGAGGTCCCGGTCGTAAGTTGTGAGCACCTGCCTCAACTGGAGAAAATCCAGGTGGTTCTTCCCTCCAGGCGAGATGAGGCCCATTTCCGCTGAGCCATATCCAGGCTAATCACACCTAACATGTGGAACTTCCAAAAGTTCCTTCACACCCTTGCTGCAACTCAAGAAACTCCTCGACATACCCGTCTCCAGAGGAGAGGAAGCACGAGATTCCGCCCACATACAGAGGAGCACGCGATTCCGCCTCCTAGTTCGAGAGGAGGGATCCTTTCCTGCGTGGTCGGGAAAGAATTCGGCGTTCCCATCGCATCTCAAGAGGAGGCGCTCTCCACAGGAAAGGCGAGAGGAAATCCAGGTTCGTGCCACCATTCCCAGAGTCACCCAGATGTCTCTGTGCCATTCCAGGGAAAACTGTTTTCCTGGGCAATGCTCTCGACTTTCAAGCCGAGGATCGACTCACACC
>NW_017191631.1:0-10689 GCF_001704415.2 Capra hircus
CCTCGAGACGCCTCAGAGGAAATGGGACTAAGCTCGCCTGGAGAGGAGAACCTCCTGGATTTTACCCAGTTGCGGCAGGTGCTCTCGAGTTACGACGGGTCCTCAGGGACCCCTCTGGTGGCCTCAGGAAAGGCCAGTCCCCATGCGAGTTACCAGGGGGCCTCTAGGGATTCCTCTCCCATCGATGCCGGTGCCTAAGACCTTGTGTGGAGTCGGGGCCAGACCCTGAGGATGCCTCTCCAGTGCTGACATGAATCTTTCCGTACTTCTGGAGTCTCACCAGGGAAGTCAGTCCTCTTCTCGTGTGAGGGCATGCAGCTGCCATTTCCTCGCGAGCTGCAACAGCAGTGTCACGCTTGCCGACGTGTGGATCAAGGGATCTGTCGCTTTCCATTGAGGCTTTCCCACGAGGCTTTCTAACAGGGCTGTTCCACGTGCCTCGGTGGTGTGAGTCGATCCTCGGCGTGAACGTCGAGGCAGTGCAGGGAAAACAGGTTCTTCTGGAATGAACTTAGACATCTGGGGGACTCTTGGAATGCTGGCAAGGCCCTGGAGTTCCTCTCGTCTTTCCTGTTGAGAGCGCCTCCTCTTGAGATGCGACGGAAAGGCCGGGAATTCTTTCCCGACGACGAAGGGAAAGGATCCCTCTTCTTGAGCTACGAGGCGGAAACGGGGCTCTGCTGGATGTGGGCGGGACCCTCGTCCTTCCTCTCGAGTGGAGATGGGTATGTCGGAGAACTTCTTGACTTGCAGCAAGGGTGTGAAGGACCCTTTCGAAGTTCCAGAGGTTAGGTGTGATTAGCCTCGAGACGCCTCAGCGGAAATGGGCCTCATCTCGCCTGGAGGGGAGAACCTCCTGGATTTTCTCTAGTTGCGGCAGGTGCTCTCGAGTTACGACGGAGACCTCAGGGACCCGCTCTGGTGACCTCAGGAAAGGCCAGTCCCCATGCGAGTGCTAGGGGGCCTCTCAGGATTCCTCTCCCGTCGATGCCGGGGCCTAAGACCTTGTGTGGAGTCGGGACCAGAACCTGAGGATTCCTCTCTGTGCTGACATGGATCTTGGCGTACTTCTGGAGTCTCCCAAGTGGCGTCAGTCCTCGGCTCGAGTGGGGTCATGCACGTGCGCTTTCCTCCTGAGCGGTAGCAGCAGTGTCACGCTTCCCTTCTCGTGGATCAAGGAATCTGTGGCTTTCCCTGGAGTCTTTCCCATGAGGCTTTCCCACAGGGCTATTCCACTTGCCATCATGGTGTGAGTCGATCCTCGGCGTGAAAGTCGAACCAGTGCAGAGAAAACAGGAACCTCCTTCCCCACAGTAGGGGGTACACTGTCCCCTTGGGCGGGTATCTCCAGGGCACTCGCGCTGGGGGTTTGCCCGCGGAGGTGCGGGCCTCAGGCTCCACGTGAGAAAAGCCCCAAATGGCATTAGCTGCCAGTCCAGACGCTGGCCCCTCAGGTCTCTGGCCGGAGCCTTGGGCTCCAGGCAACTCAAAGCCCTCGGGGTGGCACTCTGTGACTGCTGTAGGGAAAGGACGCCAAGAGCCCACGGAGGAGTTGGGAGGGGGCATGGGGGAAACGGTGGCGAGGACAGCGAGGGATCTAGGTGGAGGCGCTGGAGAGAGCGTCTGGTGTCCCGGAATGCCTCGGAGGAGCCAGCGGGGGACAGTCGAGGCCCAGGGACCTGTGGAATGTGAAAAGGCGGGAAATCCCAGAGCAAGGCAGGCTGGGAAAGGGGCGTTGGTGGCCAATTCAAAGGGACCTTGGGGCGTTTCCTGGGCGGTGAGCTCCCTTGGCACTGCTGAGGGCCCCTGATTGATCCACCCGGGGTTGATCCCACCCCCCGCTGCGAGGGAGGGCCACAAACCAAAGCGCGCGAACTGCCCGCCCACCCCAACGGGGATCTTGGCGGTCCAGGGCTCAGCCGTGCCCGGGAAAAGCCCACTCGCTCCACGGGACTCCGTCCAGGGTCTCTGCTTGGAAAGAGGCCAGGGGCGACCCCCACCATCTACCCACCCAAACCCTATTGACGTCAATGGTGGCGGAGACGCCTCCCGTTCTCCAGAGTCCTAAGCTGCTGGGTCCCCGCCCACTCGGCCAGCAGTCTGCAGCGTGCCCGTGTGCCTCTCCCACCATGGCTTCATCCGGCTCCTCCAGCACCTCAAGCGGTACGTTTGCCCTCGGTCCCTGTGGTCGGATCACATCTCAGGGGATTTGCGGGTGGCCTGGGCAAGGGCTCTCGGCCAATGTGTTGACCCCCCTCCCACCGAGAACGGCTGGGACCCATCGGCCAGGCCCGGGGTTCCGAGGCGTCAGGTGTGCCCAAATTCGGAGGGCGTGGCATCGTTCGTTCATCTTGCTCCTTTGGCACACACATGGCTTCTCCGTTCTCTTTTCTGGGAAGACAGTGTTGTTTCAGGGGGCGTGCTGCGGGGGGCGGGGGCCGGGGTTGCGGGGTGGTGGGAGCGGGTGCTGTGCTGGGATGAGGCCCTTTATCCTCACATCTTCCTGTGGGAATGGGAGTCGGGGAGCTCTGTGGCCTTGCTGCCTTCAGTGGCTTCCTCTGCACAGGGCCTAGTGGCTTCTGCCTTTTGTCAGGCGTTACGGGGTTTGGGCTTCGCTTTGGTGGCCTTGGCCTTTGCCTTGGCCTGGGCCTTGCCCTTGCCCTTGCCCTTGCCTTGTCTTGGGCTTGGCCTTGCCCTGCCCTTGAAGTTGAACTTCTTGACCTTGAACTTGAACTTGCCTTGACCTTGACCTTGAACTTGAACTTGACCTTGACCTTGACTTGAACTTGAACTTGACCTTGAACTTGAACTTGACTTGAACTTGAACTTGAACTTGACTTGAACTTGAACTTGACCTTGACTTGACCTTGACCTTGCCTTGAACTTGACCTTGACCTTGACCTTGACTTGAACTTGACTTGACTTGAACTTGATTGACCTTGAACTTCAACTTGAACTTGACCTTGAACTTGAACTTGACCTTGACTTGAACTTGAATTTGAACTTGACCTTGACCTTGAAGTTGACCGTGAATGACTTAACTTCACCTTGATCTTAGCTTGAACTTGAACTTGAACTTGACCTTGAAACTTGAACTTGACTTGAACTTGAACTTGACCTTGACCTTGACCAACAACGGGAGACCTCGAGATTTGCTCAGAGCACCGGAGGTCCAGAAGCAGGGCCCTGTATCTCCCCTTCCCTTTGTGATCATTGCAAAGACATTCCTAGCTGATAGCGGGAGTGCCCCTGAAGAAGCAAGCAGTGGGAGTGTGTTTGACACGACTGTGTGCCTTCCTGGCCTCAGCTCCACAAGGGGCCTTTCCTCTCGAAGTAGCCCCATGTCCCCTTGGGGAGGGTGTCATGCCTCTTTTCTCCTCACTGCCAAAGGGTGGAGCCAAGCTCGCTCTGTCAGAGGTACAAAAACAGCAATTGAATGGGTTTTCAAGCTCTTGCTAGGCTGCACCCTTCAGGGCCCACTTTACTGAAACAGGTGCTCTGTGGCCCCTGTTGGGTATGCAGGTTCACAAACAGGGTGAGATCCTGTCCAAGCCAAGAATTTTCTGAAAGACTAGGCTCACTAGAGCTCTCCTCCAGAGCAAAGGGATAGAGGAGATGTATGGAGGAGTCTTTGCCTTTCCCTGTGAGTGTGGGGCTAGTCCCTACGGCCCCAAGCTCAGGATAACTGCCTCTAAGAAAGGAATGGCAAGAAGCCTATTCTTGGAGGTTGGGACAGGGAGTTCGCAGCATGTGGGGAAAGAAAGACTTCTTCGGGGAAGAAGAGGCAACCACCGGGGGTGTGTTTGCAAGCCTCTATTGGAAGGAACAGGTTTGCTTATACAACTCAAGACCTCCAGATCTGCTCAGAGGACTGGAAGTTCCAGAGACAGGCCATGTATCTCCCCTTCCCTTTGAGATCCTTGCAAAGACATTCTAGCAGATCGTGGGAGTGCCCATGAAGAAGCAAGCAGCGGGAGTGTGCTTGACATCACTGGCTGCCTACCTGGGCTCAGCTCCTCAAGGGGCCTTTCTCTCCTGGTAGGCCCTATGTCCCCTTTGGGAGAGGGTGGTGCCCTCTTCCCTCCACACTGCCAAAGGGTGGAGGTGGAGCAAACTCGTTCTCTCCCGAGGTTAAAAAAAAGACAAATTGGATGGATTTTTAAGCTCTTGCTATGCTGCACCCCTCCAGGACCCACTCGAGCAAAACAGGTGCCCTGTGGCCCCTAGGTCGGGTATGCAGGTTCACACACCGGTGTGATCCGTCAAAGCCAAGAATTTTCCTGACAGACCTAGGCTCACTAGAGCTCTCCTCCAGAGGAAAGGGGACAGAAAAGACGTGTGTGTGGAGGTGGCTCTGCCTTTCCAGGTCCCAATCTCAGGGATAACTGCCCCTAAGAAAGGAACTGCTGCTGCTGCTGCTGCTAAGTTGCTTCAGTCGTGTTCGACTCTGTGCGACGCCATAGACGGTAGCCCACTAGGCTCCCCCGTCCCTGGGATTCTCCAGGCAAGAACAGTAAGTGGGTTGCCATTGCCTTCTCCAATGCATGAAAGTGAAAATGAAAGTGCAGTCGCTCAGTCGGTCCGACCCTCAGCGACCCACGGACTGCAGCCTACCAGGCTTCTCCGTCCATAGGATTTTCTGAAAGGAACTGCAAGACGCGCTTTTCCTGGAGGCTGGGAAAGGGAGTTCGCAGGATGTGGGGAAAGAGATCCTCCTTCGAGGAAGAATAGGCGGCCACTTGTTTTGTGTTGCAAACCTCTATTTGGAAGGAACAGGTTAGCTTATACAAAGGGAGACCTCCAGATCTGCTCAGAGGACCGAAGTTGCAGAGGCAGGTCGGTGTATTTTCCCTTCATTTTGCGATCCTTGCAAAGACATTCCTTGCTGATAGATATTCAGCAAGGGCCTTTTGAGACTGTTGTTTTCTTTCCTAGGTTCAAAGATTCCTTCAGTTCCTAATATAGATATCCTAGAAATTATCTGACATCCGTGAAAATCTGATATGTCCTGGTCAAATGCTGTCAGTTATAATTCCAGTTATCATATTAAAGCATTTCAAGTCGCAGCAGTGACCAGATTACATTGTCAATTTCTATTTAATCAGGTTTTAACCATGTCTTCTATGATTTCACACTGATGCCTTTACAGAAATACTGCTACTTCAAGATATATGGAATATACTTTTTTAAGCTTACCGATAATTTGTTTGTTTGTTTGTTTGTCTTCTGGTAAGCTGGTACCAGATGGAATTTAGTCTCCTCTCTAGGTTTAAGAGAACAAAGTTTTCTTAGAATGCAATTTTTGATAACAGACTATGAGTTTCTTTACCTTTCATTGATTTATAATTGTTTTCATCATCTGTTTTTTACTTCGGTAAAGCAAATAAGCCTTATTTAAGATTTTGGTACATGTAGGATGACTAAGCTTTCCCCACTCTTGCAAGTTCCCTTAACCCTTCAGATTCTTCTCGTGGACCAAGATCTCACTTTCCTCCAGAGGGACAATCCAAGCTTTTTATTAGTTGATCTGCCCCTGACATCAGAGTCCATTTGAGCATGAGTTGGCCTATAATTTAGGCATGAAAACTATGACTACATAAAGAAAAGGTGACTTTATGATTCAGGGATGGCCATGATATGCCTTGCACTTCAGAGAAAATGGGTTAAAATGATTTTTTTTTCTTCAAACTGCACAGCCAGTTCTTTCAGCATATGCAATTGAAAACATCTAGTCATTAGGTCAGTTTTCATTCCAATCCCAAAGAAAGGCAATGACAAAGAATATTCAAGCTGCTGCACAATTGCACTCATCTCACACACTAGTAAAGTAATGCTCAAAATTCTCCAAGTTCACATGAACTGTGAACTTCCAAATGTTCAAGAGGATTTTAAAACATGCAGAGAAACCAGAGATCAAACTGCCAACATCCACTGGATCATTGAAAAAGCAAGAGAGTTCCAGAAAAAAAGACATCTATTTCTGCTTTATTGACTATGCAAAGCCTTTGACTGTGTGGATCACAATAAACTGGGAAAAATTCTGAAAGAGATGGAATACCAGACCACCTGACCTGTCTCTGAGAAACCTGTATGCAGGTCAGGAAGAAACAGTTCGAACTGGACATGGAACAACAGACTGGTTCTAAATAGGAAAAGGAATATGTCAAGGCAGTGTATTGTCACCCTGCTTATTTAACTTATATGCAGAGTACATCATGAGAAACACTGGGCTGGAGGAAGCACACGCTGGAATCCAGATTGCTGGGAGAAATATCAAGAATCTCAGATATGCAGATGACACACCCTTATGGCAGAAAGTGAAGAAGAACTAAAGAGTCTCCTGATGAAAGTGAAAGAGGAGAGTGAAAAGTTAGCTTAAAGCTCAGCATTCAGAAAACTAAAATCATTGCATCCAGTCTCATCACTTCATGGCAAATAGATGGAACACATTGGAAACAGCAGCAGACTATTTTGGGGGCTTGGAAATCACTGCAGGTGATGGCTGCCTCCATGAACTTAAAACATATTTATGACTTGGAAGAAAAGTGATGACCAAACTAGACAGCATATTAAAAGCCGAGACGTTGCTTTGCCAACAAAGATCCATCCAGTCAAGCTATGGTTTTTCCATATGTCATGGATGGATATGAAAGATGTACTATAAAGAAAGTGACAGCTGAAAATTAGATGCTTTTGAACTGTGGTGTTGAAGAAGATGCTTGTAGGTCGCTTAGACTACAAGGAGACGCAACCACTCCATCCTAAAGGAAATCAGGTCTGAATATACATTGGAAGGACTAATACTGAACCTGAAACTCCAATACTTTGGCCACTTGATGTGAAGAGCTGACTCACTTGGAAGTTGCTTTGATTTGCCTGTGAGTGTGGGAGCCCTCCCTGGGCAAAGGGCCTCAGGGGTCATTGCCACTGAATCACGACCTCCAAGCAAGCGCATTCCAGCTGTGTGACATTCAGGAAGCAGGAGACTGGGAAAACTATCTTCCTTAGAGGAAGGAAAGTCATCCACAGAGAGTGTGTTTTCAGGCCTCTCTTTGCAGCAAGTGTTTTGCTTCTCAGACATCAGAGCTGCAGGCTTGCTCTGAGGGCCTCAATTGCAGAGTCAGGGCTGTGTGTCTCACTGCACTTTCCAAGCATTGCAGACACATTCCTAGGTTGGAGCAGTGCTTCCCATGAGAAAGAAGCCTCGGGGAGTGTGTCTGAGCGGGCTGAGTGCCATGCTAGGGTCACCTAGTCGAGGGCACCTTGCACATCCAATGGGCCCCAGGCGAGTAGCTATGGACCGGCCCTTCGGTTGAGATATCCCAAAGCAGGGAACAAAGCTAGCTCTGTCAGAAGGAGGAAAACAGCAATGGGATGGATTTTCAAGCAGTTGCTAAGTCACACCACGTTAGGGCTCCCCGGGAAAGAAATGCAAATTTTGGCCTCTAGGCCCAGTATCCAGATGTGTGCACAGGATATTTTCCCCACAGGATCAAGAATGTTCCAGACAGACCTAAGCTCACTAGCTCTCTCCTGCAGAGGAAATGAAATATTGTTGCTGAACCACGAAAAGATGCTGGGATTCTTGGCTTATGGAGGAGAAGAATTCAATCCAGGGCCCAAGACGAGGCTTGATTGCTCAGAGCTTTTGTGCAATAGAGTTTTATTAAAGTATAAAGGAAGATAGAGAAAGCTTCTGACAGAGACATCACAAGGGGCAGAAAACGTACCCCCTTGCTAGTGTTAGTAATGGAGTTATATACTCTCCAATAAGTTATGACAACGAACAAAAGAATGTCTGGAGGTTGTAAAGACTCACTAGACCTACTCCCATAATTGACATTTTAAGATAACAGGATTAGCCAGAAGGTTTTTTCCAAGAGACCGTCCTCAAGAAGGATGCATGATTGTTATATAATCCTAAGGAATGTAGAGGGAAAAACAGTTTGTCCTTTCTTCCTCCTTGAGAATTCTAGACCCCTCTCTCCTTGGGGACCCTTGAACTTCTTAGAAACCTGCCTTGGCAATGACTCTCTCAGAAACATGATTGAACAGCCGTTTGGAGCTTCCTTTGACTTTCCCTGGGAGGGAGGGAGCCCTCCCTGAGCACAGGGCCTCAGGGGCCATGGCCAATGAAAAATAATCTCCCAGCAAGTGCTTTTCAGCCCTGTGTGACTCTCAGCCCACAGGAGGCTGAGAAAACTCTCTTCCTTGGAGGAAGGAAAGGCAGCCCAAGAGTGTGTTTTCAGGCCTGTATCTTGCAGCAAGTGTTTGGCTTGTTAGACAGAAGACCTGCAGGCCTGTTCCAACAGACTCAATTCCAGAATCAGGGCCTTGTGTCTCCCTGCAGTTTCCTGGCCTTGCAAACACATTCCTAGTTGAGAGCAGTCCTGCCCATGGGGACTGCTGCGGGGGAGTGTGTCTGAGGGGGGCCAGGTGTCATGCTGGGGTCACCTGGTCGAGGGCACCTTGCACCTCCAATGGACCCCAGGCAAGGAGTTGCAGGCCACCACCTTGCTTCTGAAATCCCAAAATGGGGAGCAAAGCTCGCTCTGTCAGAGGGAAGAAAACAGCAACAGGATGGATTTTCAAGCAGTTGCTAGGCTGTACTGCGTTAGGGCTCCAAGGAAGGAAAATGCGAATTTTAGCCCCTACGACTGGTATCCAGGTGGGGCTCCCAGGATGATTTCCCCGCAGGATCCAAGAACGTTCCAGACAGACCTGGGCTCACTAGCTCCCTCCTGCAGAGGAAATATGATAGAACAGCTGTTTGGAGGTTGCTTTGACTTCCCCTGGGAGGGTAGGATCCCTCCCTGGGTGCAGGGCCTCAGGGGCCATTGCCGCTGAGAAATGCCCTCTAAGCCAGACCTTTCCAGCCTTGTATGACTCAGCACGGAGGAGACTGGAAAAGCTCTCTTCCTTGGAGGAAGGAAAGGCAGCCCCAGAGAGTGTGTTTTCACACCTGTATCTTGCAGCAAGTGTTTTGGCGTCTCAGACGTCAGACCTCCAGGCCTGCTCCAACGGCCTCAGTTCCAGAGTCAGGGCCGTGTGTCTCCCTGCATTTTCTGAGCCTTGGGAACACATTCCTAGTCAGAACACCATTGGGGGGGGGGCGAGGGGGGTTGTCTGAGGGGTCGGTGCCATGCTGGTCCAATAGACCCGGTACCTCCAATAGACCCCAGGACAACAGCGGTGGGGCTCCCCCTGGCTTCCGAAATGCCAAAGCGAGAAGCAAAGCTAGCTCTATCAGAAGGAAGAAAAGAGCAATCGGATGGATGTTCAGGCTGTTGCTGGGGCCGCACCACTTCAGGGTCCCCCCGAGAGGAACAGGCGCCCTGTGGCCCCTAGGTCCGATATGCAGGTTAACACACAGGGTGTGTCCCCATAGGAGCCAAGAATTTTCCTGACAGATCTAGGCTCACTAGAGCTCTCCTACAGGGCAAAAGGGGTAGAACAGACTGTGGATGTGACTCTGCCTTTCCCAGCGAGCATGCGGGCCCTCCCTACGGCCCCGGCTCCAGGGAAAATTGTCCCTGAAAAATGACCTCCAAGAAGCGCTTTTCCAGCAGGCTGATGCAGAGTTCACAGGATGCGGGAAAGTGATCGTCCTTCAGGGAAGAAGAGGCAGCCACCCAGTGTGTGTTTGCAAGCCTGTATTTGGAAGAAACTGGTTAGCTCCTTCAAGGGGAGACCTCCAGGTCTGCTCAGAGGACCGAAATTCCAGAGCAGCACCATGCATCTCCCTGTCCTTTTCTGAGCCTTGGAAAGACATTCCTAGCTTATAGCGGTATTGCTCATGAAGAAGCAGGATGCAGGAATGTGTCAGACATGACTGGGTGCCTTCCTGGGTTCAGCTCCGTGAGGGGCATTTCCACTCAGAGTAGGTCCCATGCCTCCTTTGGGGAGGAAGTGGCCCGCTTGCCTCCAAATTGCCAAAGGCTGGAACAAAGCTAGTTCTATCAGAGGTAAGAAAAGAGCAATTGGATGGATGTGGAAGCTGTTGCTGGCCGCACTGCTTCAGGCCCCCACCCCTCCGCCCCCGAGAGAAACAGGCGCCCTGTGGCCCCCTAGGTCCTGGATGCAGTTTCACACATAGAATGTGTCCCCATAGGAGCCAAGAATTTTCCTGACAGACCTAGGCTCACTAGAGCTCTCCTACAGAGCAAAGGGATGGACAGATGTGTGGCTGTGGCTCTGCCTTTCCCTGGGAGTGTGGAGCCGCTCCCTATGGCCCCGGGCTCCAGGGGAAATTGCCCTGAATAATGACCTCCAAGAAGCGCTTTTCCAACTGGCTGAGACGTGAGTTCTCAGGATGCAGGGAAAGCGATTGTCCTTCGGGGAAGCAAAGGCAGTCACCTGTTATCATGACTTACTAGAATAGTAGGTACCTTCTTCCGGTTGGCAGAGGCTTCCCTACCTATCTGAAAAAGAAAATGAAGTAGCTCGCTGATTTGAGAAATAATTCCCAGACTTGGGTTTCCAACAGTATAGAATCCGACAATGGCCCTGTCTTGTAGCCGAGTTAATTAACAGGTATTGTGAAGCTCTAAATATCAGTGGAAATTACAATACAGCATATAGGCCCCAGTGTTCTGGAATGATGGGAAGAAAACAACCAAACTCTTGAAGAAGACACTTTCAAAATGGATCATAGAGACTGACTGTACATTATGGGCTTGCTTGGCCTTA
>NW_017191632.1:0-10689 GCF_001704415.2 Capra hircus
GCTCCGGATCCTCACCGGGCTCCTCACTCCCGGGTCCTCGCTCCTGGGGCCTTGATCCGGGGCCTCGATCCCGGGTCTTCACTCCGCGATCCTCGCTCCCGGGGTCTCACTCCGCGGCCGGGCAGCAGGGTTGGCTCACTCTCTGCGCCTCACTGAGCTGCTTCGGGCAGGGCAGGATCTCTCAGGGTCATGCTTGGATCCTGGAGTGACTCCGGCCCCTCTGGAACTGACATGGAAGTGAAGGCTTTCTGTCCAGGCAGATTTGAGCAGAAGAGCGGCGGGTTTGGGTCCCAGGCACGCGGATCAGGCTGAGCTTGTGCCTGGCATGGCGGGAGGGCAGGCTGAGCCCAGGAAGCCTTCCATCCCCGCAGCCTGGCCCGAGATCAGAGCCAGGTGAGGGTCTCGGCCTCACGAGGGTCTTCAGGGAAGGCAGAGGGGGTGAGGACAGGCAGGTAGAGGCTGTGCAGCGGTCACGCACCACGCCCTGGACGGGGGGAGGGACCCTTGGGGGAGTTCCAGGTGAGGGTCTCCGTACACCATAGGACAGGGTGCTGGGCCCTCGGGGGTGGTGAGGGACCCTGGTCTGTGGCTCTAGAGCCCCCGGAGCAGACATACACCGCCAGTTCCTCCCTCAGCCGAACTCATGGCCTGAAGCTCTTGGCGAACGCCGCATCCGGTGGGCAGCTGGGCACCTCCGACCCCGGACAATCCCTCTCGGCGCGCGCTCACGTCCAGAGCGCTCACCGCCGGTTCAGAATTGACTGCCTCAGCCCTGCGTTCACACGTCCTCCCCGTAGTCCTGGCTGAGATCAGCCCCAGCGCAAAGGCCCTGCCCTGCCCTGGGCC
This sequence comes from Capra hircus, assembly GCF_001704415.2. Taxonomy (NCBI): domain Eukaryota; kingdom Metazoa; phylum Chordata; class Mammalia; order Artiodactyla; family Bovidae; genus Capra; species Capra hircus. Next base: position 847 of record NW_017191632.1, read on the forward strand.
CTGGGAGCACCCAGGCCCCCCGGCGGGACACCTTCCTGCAGCCAGGAACCCACAGGGCGAGGCCAAGTGCCAAGCCGGAGCCTGGGAGCCGGGACCAGCCCCCGGCGGACCGGGTCTGCTACTGCTCCCAGGCCTGTTCGGAGTGGTTCCACCACCGCTCACCTGCTCTGGGGGCCAGGCCAGGGGCCGTGCCCTCTGTGTGCTCACTGCCCTGCCTCAGTCCTGCCCGCCCGTCCCTGGGCCCCCGTGGCCCCTCCCCGCAGACAGGGCGGCCGGCCTCGTCCTCCAGGAAGCCATGTGGTGCAACCTGGTCCTGCTACCAGTTGCCAGCCCCTCTGTCCACAGGGCTCTAAGCCCGCTGGGTGGGGTTCAGGCCCCTCCCTGCCAACCCCCACTGTGAAAACCAGGGGAACGCCTGCTCCAGGAGCGCCAAAGGCGAGGCTCTGCCTCCCAGCGTCCCCAGAGAGACCCAGAGCCAGGTGGACAGGCTGCCGGACTGGGGGCTGGCCTGGCCACAGGCTGACCCTGCTGCTGCGCCTGCAGGGCTGCGGAGCCCCCGGCCACCCGGGCCCCGGGCGGAGGAGCATGCATTCCTGCAGGTCAGGGCAGCCCACAGAGGCGCGCAGAGCCTGGGCTAGGAGCTCCCTGACCGTTCTCCCTTCCTCACCTGAGCTCAGAGCAGCCCCAGGATGGTCAGGATGCCCGCCCTCTTCACAGGTGGCCTCGGGGGACCTCGGCCTCGCCTGGTCCTCCCAGGGTGGGGTGGTGCCCCGCCCCGACTCCAGTGGACTCATGGGGGTAGGCAGCGGTGCCGGACCTACCAGCCCCAGGGGTCTCTTGGCGCGTGGTCTTTCAGAGGCTGGAGGACACCGTCCTGAGCCCCACGGCCAGCAGAGAAGACCCGGCACTAACCGTGCACGGGGGGCGCTGGCGGGCCTCCCCCACCCCCGTGCCTGCCCGCATCCGTGAGATTGTGGCTGACAGCCTGGCCGAGGGGCCTCCCCAAGGTGAGGGCGCCCCAGGGAGCGGCAGGAGGGCGGTGGGAGTCCAGCCCCGGGGGACCTCCCCGCCCCGTACCCTGGCCTGGCTGGCCCCTCCGGCCCGTCACTGCCCTGTGCTAGGGTGAGACCCACACCCTCCCACGGGTCACCCACGGAGCTAGACGCTGGAGCTAGACGCTGATCTGCGCGGCGTGCTCACCCTGAGCCGCGGAGACCGGCCCACCCAGCGTGCGTTTCTGTTTGTGCCTCTTGCGGCTGCCAGTCTCCTTTCTCACTGGATGAGTGAGAACCCTAAAGGCTGGCCCTCGGAAAGCGCAGGTGCAGGGCGGCGGCCGCCTGAGCTCCGGCCCCCCGCCCACCGGCCCACTGCCGGCCTCTCGCTGTCGGTCACCGTGGCCACCGGCCTGGCCCCAGGCCGTGTTCCTGACCCCTCGCACGTGGGTCCCAGAGACCCCTTTCTGTAGTGAGGGCCTCTCCAGCCTCCGAGAGGAGCCAGGGGCCTCGCTGGGTGTGTTAAGGAATGAGAGAGCCCCTGCGTGCTTAGGGCAGCACTTCCTATTCAGGAGGGGACGGGACCCTGCGGCCCTGAGTCAGCGTTCTCAACCGGCGGGGGGTAGGGGTGCCCAGTGTCCAGGCCGCCCCCCACAGGCCCTCTGCTGTGCTGCTTTGGGCTGCACTGGGGAGAGATGTGAATGGGCACGTGCCCACCCAGAGAAGAGGAGGCGCCGCTTCCCCGCACTGGGGGCCCCTGGGGCCGGGTGGACAGGCTGCTGGACTGGGGGCTGGCCTGACCACAGGCTGACCCTGCTGCTGCGCCTGCAGGGCTGCGGGAGCCCCCGGCCGCCCAGGCCCCGGGCCGGAGGAGCACGCACTCCTGCAGGATGAGCTGTCCCGGCTGGAGGACCTGCTGGCCCAGGCGGGCGCCGAGCGGGACGAGCTGGCTGGCAGGTACCACGCAGTCAGCGAGCGGGTGAGTGCTCAGGGTGCCTGGCAGCCCGCCCTGGGGTGACCCACAGGCCCTCCAGCAGGGGGACGACAGTGGCCGGCCACGCCGAACCCTGCGCCGCAGAGAGAGAAACTGAGGCTGGAGAGGGCAGGTGAGGCAAGATAGTGCCTAGGGGTCCTGAGCCGGCTTAGGCAATGACTTTGTGCCTGCCTGCCCAGAGCCCCGGGGACGGCCAGGACAGTCCCAACCCGTGGGGCCAGCGCCCTGCCCAGCATGAGCGTGTGGACATACCTGCCAAGGGGAGGTGAGCAGGCCAGAAGGAGCTGACTGCACCCCAGCCTCGCCCTAACAACCGAGGCAGACAGACAGGCCCTGGACACACCCTCAGTGCCCCGGTGGCAACAGGGCCTGCCAGGGTGACCAGCTGCAGCAACAGGCCGTTGGGCCCCAACCTGTGCAGCCGGGATGGTCTCCCGGTGTGCGGGTGGGGAAACTGAGGCAGAGTGGTGATGGAGTCACCGGGCAGGGCTCTGTCTCATGTCCACCGCCCCAAGTTGTGGCCTCGGAGCAGGACGGGGCAGGGTGCCCGGCCCACAGCGGGGCGCTCACAGCCCCTGTGTCTGCATGGGCCCCTGCTTTATGCGGCGGGACGGATGACCCCAGATGAAGAAAATAGGCTCACTGCCAGTCCCAGCCGAGCAGGGTTGTGCTGCAGGCTGAGAGATGACCCGGTCCGGCCCTTTCTCTGCTGTGACCAGTGACCGGGGCTGAAAGCCTGATGGCCCCCGCCGGCCACGCCTCCTCGAGGGTCCTGAGGGCTTCCTAGGGTCGGCGGCGTGCCCAGCCCTATGAAGGGGCCCCCGGACCTCCATCCTCACCCCCAGCCCCACGAAGGGACCCCGGACCCCCGTCCTCACCCCCAGGCCCACGAAGGGGCCCCCTGGACCCCCATCCTCACCCCAGCCCCACGAAGGGCCCCCACCCCTGTCCTCACCGCCAGCCCACGAAGGGGCCCCCGACCCCTGTCCTCACCCACAGCCCCACGAAGGGACTCCCGGACCCCTGTCCTCACCCCCAGCCCACGAAGGGTCTCCCACCCCTGTCCTCACCCCCAGCCCATGAAGGGGCCCCCTGGGCCCCTGTACTCACCCCACCCCACAAGAGGCCCCCCCCACCCCGTCCTCACCCCACCCTCCCAGGGAGCTCCTCGGGCAGGACCAGTGGGGCGGGAGCACTGGGTGAGCTCGCCGCCCACCCCCACCCTGGCCCGCGTGGAGCTGGGGGTGGGGGCGTCTTCCTAGCACAGGGTGGGGAGATGTTGGGAACAAGAGGCCAGTGGGAATAGAAGCCGCAGAAGCCCTGCAGCCAGATTAGGCAACCGAGTGAGTCAGTGAGATCCCAGCTCCAGGCTGCCCCCGGCACCCCTCGAGCGGACCACGGAGGAGCCTGGTCTCCGAGTGCCCCGAGGAGATGGGCGGCGGCGTGGGGGTGGGCGTGACTGCTTCGTGGGCCTCTGCCTCCTTCCTCCGCGGATCCCTCAGCCCCTCCTCGGGCCTCAGGGGAGCCCCACCCTCCCCGCCTCCTGGGCCCTAGGCCCCGCCGCACGTGGGTCCTCGGTTCTCCTGGTCTTCCAGTCTCAGTCCCCGCCAGCCGGCCCCCTGGGCCTGCTGCAGCCCCTCCTCGGACCCCCAGAACGTGCTCTGGGTGCGGATCTGGGTGGCGCCCCCGGTCCCCAGCAGCCCCTTTCCCTCAGAGCGAAGTTCCCATCAGCTCAGCCCTGCAGACTCACAGGTGGTCTGGGCCAGTTCCTGGGCTTCCCTGCCGCCAGACCCACCTGGGGCTGCAGGCTCACCTACTGTGGGGTGGCCTCGCCGCTCCCCCCCGCCCCCCCCGCCGCTGGATGAGGGGCTGGTGGCGGACAGAGGGTCAAGCACAGGCAGAAGGGCGGGGTGGGGCCCTGTGTGGCTCACTGCGGCGCGGGGGACCGCAGACCGGCTCCACCTCCCCTTGCCTGGCCTGACGCGGGCCTCCTCAGCCGGCCTCGGCACGAGGCGCAGCCGGCCACCAGCCTTACCCCTCTGACCACACCCCGCTCGACCGCACCCCTGACCCCAGCCTGACCCCCACCCAGCTGGAGACCTCCGGAGCCCTCCCACCGTCCTGGGGAGGGCGCTGTGCCCAAGCCACCCAGCCGCAGGGCTTGGAAGCAGCCGGCCAGGTGGGTCAATGCCCTCTCAGCTGCAGGCCCGGCTGGAGACCACCACGGCCCAGCTGCGGAGGTCGGAGCTGGAGCGCAGCATGGACCTGGAGGAGGCCCTGGGCCGGCTGGAGGCAGCCGAGCAGAGGTGAGGCTGGGCGGGTGCGGCCAGCAGGGCTGCAGGGAGCCCGCCGGCAGGACAGGTGCTCCGGGCTGTTGGCGACTCCTCCAGAGAGACTCCGAGTCAGAGCCAGGGGGTGCGGGGCAGGGCGGGCGGGCTGCACCCCTGGGCCTCAGTGTGCTCCCGGGTGAGCCACCCTCAGCCCCCCACACCAGCTGGGGCAAGGGTTCTGGCCCATGCTACGGGCAGGTCACCGGAGCTGCCCTGGACCTTGGTTGGCCTGGCCAGTCCTGGGGTGTCTCTCGCTTTCCCCCAATCCCACTCTTCTTCCCGCTCCAGCCCTGACCCCCAGGCCCCTTCGGCTTCAAGCCGCTCTCGGTCATGACCAGGCTCATTTGCTCACTGTGGGTAATTGTATGTCACCCCGGCCCCTCCAGAGGGAGCCCCAAGCCCCAGGACATGCCCCCGGACGAAGAGGCCAGGGCCCCGAGGGAGCAGGCAAGTGCCAGGGCCTGCCCAAGGCCCCAAGGCTCCGTCCTGGGCCCAGGAAGGTTAAACCATCTGTGGATGTGCTCCCCAGATTTGGTTCCTCCTCAGGGACACTGACAAAGGATCAGTGCTGAGAAGCATCTTGAAAACCAGTTTTGGAGAAGTGGGGGGTAGGGGCAGGGGCTTCAGAAAATAAACCTCCAGGAGGCTGACGCACCCAGAGTGGAGAAGAACAGAGGAATCCCTGTGGGCTCGCAGCCTGGCCAGGAAGTGCAGGCTCTGCAGGGTTCGGGGTCCCCGACTGCAGCCACACACAGGCCTGCCTTGCGGGGAGAGAGGCCCACAGTCACGGAGGGGCTGCCCTCTCCCCGGAGCACACCTGACCCCTCTCCCCCAGCCCACCCCGAGACAGGGACACGCCTCCCTCCCAGCCCCAGTTCCCTCAGCTGGGGCTCCCAAGCCCTGGCCCTCTTGCTGGTCTGGGGGTTCACCTCCACACCCTGGCGTGAACGGCCAGCCGTAGTCGTGAGGGCAGAGCCAGGGAGCTCGGGGAGGGAGGAGGGGGCAGCAGATATGTCGGGGGGGCAGGGTGCTGGAGGGGGACCCAAGGCAGGCCTCTGTTTTCTGTCCACGAGGACCACTGCAGGTGGTCAGCGCCGCTTAGGAGTGGTGGGGCTGCACAATCGAGCTGAGGTCCTCTCAGCCCGGGAGGTCTGGGGCCTGGGGGTCTGAGCACATCTGTAAGGGGAGGCCACCCGCCTACAATCATGCTGCCACATCCCGGCCCATCCAGGAGCACCGGCCTCTCCCAGGTGAACTCCCTCCTGCGGGAACAGCTGGAGCAGATGAGGAAGGCCCATGACAGGCTGGCCGAGGAGCTGGCCAGGACGACGGGCAGTGTGCCCCATCTGCGGGCCGAGCTGGAGCTGCGGGAGGCACAGCACTGGACCCCCGCAGAGAGGTGCTCCCCAGCTCCCGCCCATGGGCAGGCAATGCCCGGCTCGGTGCCACGGCTGGCATGGGGGTGGACGGCGAGGACCGGGAGGGAGTGAGCTGGTGGCAGCCCCCTGCCACACCACGACCCCACTCAGCCTGGCCACAACCGCCTGGCGTGGGGTGAGCAGCAAGGACCAGGAGGGGGTGAGCTGGCAGCAGCCCCCGCCACACCACACCCCCACTCGGCCTGGCAACACCCATCTGCAGAATGGGGGACACCAGGTGGGAAGCCCCCTGCTTTGAGAGAAGGAGCCCAGGGCTGGACTGGGAAGTCGGGGTAAGGGCTGAGCCCTGTCCCCGCCGGAGGGAGGAGTCTCCACAGGCCGGACTCCGGGGCCAGCAGGGTCCCTGAGGCCTCTTACGAAACCCTCAGCCCTGGGTGGGGTCAGGGCACAGGGCTGCGGCCTCAGCCTCACTGCAGTGGCGGTACCGTGTGGACCATGCGGGCTGGTCACCAGCTCAGGACATGCAGCGTGGAGTAGGGCAGGACTTGAGACGGTCAGCCGCGCCTGTGCCTGCCGCACCTTCCCTGATCTGCCCTGGATGCCCCCAGCACCTGCCAGCGGCCTCCAGGGCAGGATTTCTCCCTGGCCGTGGGGCAGAGGCCGAGGCGGTCCCCAGGTCCAGGTCGAACCTACACAGGGGTCCCTCGGACAAGCCCACTGCAGAGGGGCCGTCCCGGCTCTACCCACATGGACCTGGGGAGCAGGGGCTGCCCCAGCTCTGTGGACACGGCCCTTCCTGCAAGACAGCTGTCCTGCCCCAGCTCTGTGGACACGGCCTTCCTGCAAGACAGCTGTCCTGGGACAGGAGGGTGTCAGACGGGCGTGGGAGGAGAAGGCATGGCTTTCCGATCAGATCAGTCTTCACAGGGTGCTGGGCTGCCGCAGAGCCGGTGAGACGGGGCAGACACCTCACCCCGGCCTCAGCTGGATGGCAGAACAGGCGCCTCGGAGGCGGACCTTGGTCCAGTCTGGCGCCAACGATAAGGCTCTTTACTCCCCTTGGCCCTGAACGCCTCTCCCACTTGCTGGCAGCGGCTTTTCTCGCACCTTAGCGAGGCCCTGCTCCAGTCTCCTGGCTTCCAGCCTGCCAACAGCCACCGACCCCTGCCTCCTCTGGCGGGCATCGCACTCTGGCCGCTGGGGGCTCTCTGCTGTGACTTCCTGTGACCTCAGACAGCAGATTTCTGTTTATTCTGCTTCCGCTCATCAGGGCTCCTTCTCTTGTATGGGAAAGCAGCTGTTCTGTCTTCCATAGTTGCTCGAGTCCCCCCGCCCCGCCCCGCCCCACCCTCTGCCCCATGCACCTCGCTCTTCCCGGGCTCCCTCCTACTCTCAGCCTCCCCTACTTATTGCCTGGTCTATGTCGTAGGTAATTTTTTCAAGCCCACCCTGCTGCTCATCAGTTTTCTCTCCTGGTATCCAATCTCTGTTAAACCTGCCTATTTGGCTTAACTTCGAATACTGTATTTTTCATCTTTAAAACTCCTGCTTTTATTCTATTTCTGCATATCTTAGTCTCACGTTTTCAAGCCTCTGCTCTGTCTGTTGACGCACTCTAGAAAGCAGTTATTTTGCAGTCTGTTTCTGATGTTCGATAGCTGACCTCCTTCAAGGTCTGAGCTCATTGTCTCTCTGGTTCTTGATCACGGTGCTGGCCTCCTTCAAGGTCTGAGTTTATTGTCTCAGCTGATTCTTGATCATGGTGCTGGGTTCTTTGTGTCTTTGGTGGTTTTCTGATTTCTTCAGTTAAGAGCCATGTAGTATCCCTGGAACTCTGAAAAGTCTTTGAAACCTGGAATGAACATGGTATGTTCCAAAAAGATTTTCGTTTGCTTCAGGCAGATTCTAGGGACTCTGATCATCTTTGGGGCCACATGGAAGTAAATTTCCAGCTTTATTTACTGGTTTTTAAAACCACCCAGGTTTTGTGAATCTAAGCTCAAAACTGCACCAAGGCTAACTCATGGTTCCAAATCCAAATCGCCAAGGTTTTTCCTTCCTGTCTTGGTCCCTCCAGGCTGCTGGAGCAGAAATACCCCAGCCCCGGCTTATAACAAACATTTCCCACAGCTCTAGAGGCTGGAAGCCCAAGATCAAGGTGCCAGCCCTTTCAGTGGCTGGTGAGGATGAGCACCACTGTCTGAATCATGGATGACACCTTCTGGCTGTCCGCTCAAACGGCAGAGGGAGGGAGAGCTCGTAGAGCCCCTTTCCTTAAGGCACTAACACCCTTCGTAGAGGTGGAGCTGAAAACCCCACCTCCAGATACCATCACGTGGGGGATTAGGTTTCAACATGTGAATTGAGGGGGACACTGCCCCTTCTACAGGGTGTGTGCGTATGTGTGTGCGTGTCTGTGTGTGCTGGTTCACCATCCACTGCCACAGCTGCAGGCACTGCATGTGGGCATGTGTGTGCCTGGTTCACCATCCACTGCACCTCCTTAGCGCGCCTGCAGGCAGGGGTGTGTGTGTGAGTGTGTGTGTGTGTGCATGTGGGCATGTGTGTGCTGGTTCACCATCCACTGCACCTCCTTACAGCGCCTGCAGGCAGGGGTGTGTGTGTGAGTGTGTGTGTTGCATGTGGGCATGTGTGTGCTGGTTCACCATCCATGCACCTCAGCGCCTGCAGGCAGGGGTGTGTGTGTGAGTGTGTGTGTGTGTGGCATGGTTGTGTGTGCTGGTTCACCATCCACTGCACCTCCTTACAGCGCCTGCAGGCAGGGGTGTGTGTGTGAGTGTGTGTGTGTGTGCATGTGGGCATGTGTGTGCTGGTTCACCATCCACTGCACCTCCTTACAGCGCCTGCAGGCAGGGTGTGTGTGTGAGTGTGTGTGTGTGTGTGCATGTGGGCATGTGTGTGCTGGTTCACCATCCACTGCACCTCCTTACAGCGCCTGCAGGCAGGGGTGTGTGTGTGAGTGTGTGTGTGTGTGCATGTGGGCATGTGTGTGCTGGTTCACCATCCACTGCACCTCCTTACAGCGCCTGCAGGCAGGGGTGTGTGTGTGAGTGTGTGTGTGTGTGTGTGCATGTGGGCATGTGTGTGCTGGTTCACCATCCACTGCACCTCCTTACAGCGCCTGCAGGCAGGGGTGTGTGTGTGTGTGTGTGTGTGTGCATGTGGGCATGTGTGTGCTGGTTCACCATCCACTGCACCTCCTTACAGCGCCTGCAGGCAGGTGTGTGTGTGAGTGTGTGTGTGTGTGTGCATGTGGGCATGTGTGTGCTGGTTCACCATCCACTGCACCTCCTTACAGCGCCTGCAGGCAGGGTGTGTGTGTGAGTGTGTGTGTGTGTGTGCATGTGGGCATGTGTGTGCTGGTTCACCATCCACTGCACCCTTACAGCGCCTGCAGGCAGGGGTGTGTGTGTGAGTGTGTGTGTGTGTGTGCATGTGGGCATGTGTGTGCTGGTTCACCATCCACTGCACCTCCTTACAGCGCCTGCAGGCAGGGGTGTGTGTGTGAGTGTGTGTGTGTGTGTGCATGTGGGCATGTGTGTGCTGGTTCACCATCCACTGCACCTCCTTACAGCGCCTGCAGGCAGGGGGTGTGTGTGTGAGTGTGTGTGTGTGTGTGCATGTGGGCATGTGTGTGCTGGTTCACCATCCACTGCACCTCCTTTACAGCGCCTGCAGGCAGGGGTGTGTGTGTGTGTGTGTGTGTGTGTGGGCATGTGTGTGCTGGTTCACCATCCACTGCACCTCCTTACAGCGCCTGCAGGCAGGGGTGTGTGTGTGGTGTGTGTGTGTGTGCATGTGCATGTGTGTGCTGGGTTCATCTCTTTACAGCGCCTGCAGGCAGGGGTGTGTGTGTGTGTGTGTGTGTGTGTGTGCGTGTCTGTGTGTGCTGGTTCACCATCCACTGCACCTCCTTACAGAGCCTGCAGGCAGGTGTGTGTGTGTGTGTGTGTGTGTGTGTGTGCTCACTGGTTCCTGTCCACTGTACCTGCTTACAGCCCTGCAGGCAGGTGTGTGTGTGTGTGCGTGTCTGTGTGTGCTGGTTCACCATCCACTGCACCTCCTTTACAGAGCCTGCAGGCCGGTGTGTGTGTGTGTGTGTGTGTGTGTGTGTGTCTGTGTGTGCT
>NW_017191633.1:0-10689 GCF_001704415.2 Capra hircus
CCCTTCGCGTGGATCAAGGGATCTGTGGCTTTCCCTCGAGGCTTTCTGCTTTCCCACGAGGCTTTCCCACAGGGCTGTCCCACGTGCCACCGTGGTGTGAGTCGATCCTCGGCTTGAAAGTCGAGGCAGTGCAGGGAAAACAGGTTTCCCTGGAATGGACTGAGACATCTGGGGACTCTGGGAATGGGGCACGACCCTGGAGTTCCTCTCGCCTTTCCTGTGGAGAGCGCCTCCTCTTGAGATGCGACGGGAACGCCGGGAATTCTTTCCCGACCACGCAGGGAAAGGATCCCTCCTCTCGAGCTAGGAGGCGGAAACGGGGCTCCTCTGGATGTGGGCGGACTCTCGTGCTTCCTCTCGAGTGGAGACGGGTATGTCGGGGAACTTCTTGAGTTGCAGCAAGGGTGTGAAGGACCCTTTGGAAGTTCCAGAGGTTAGGTGTGATTAGCCTCGAGACGCCTCAGCGGAAATGGGCCTCATCTCGCCTGGAGGGAGAACCTCCTGGATTTTCTCGAGTTGCGGCAGGTGCTCTCGACTTACGACGGGACCTCAGGGACCCGCTCTGGTGGCCTCAGGAAAGGCCAGTCCCCATGCGAGTTGCTCGGGGCCTCTCGGGATTCCTCTCCCGTCGATGCCGGGGCCTAAGACCTTGTGTGGAGTCGGTGCCGGAACCTGAGGATTCCTCTCCAGTGCTGACATGGATCTTGGGGTACTTCTGGAGTCTCCCCAGGGGAGTCAGTCCTCGTCTCGAGTGGGGGCATGCACGTGCGCTTTCCTCCCGAGCTGTAGCAGCAGTGTCGCTTCCCTTCGCGTGGATCAAGGGATCAGGCTTTCCCACGAGGCTTTCCACAGGGCTGTCCCACGTGCCACCGTGGTGTGAGTCGATCCTCGGCTTGAAAGTCGAGGCAGTGCAGGAAAACAGGTTTCCCTGGAATGGACTGAGACATCTGGGGACTCTGGGAATGGTGGCACGACCCTGGAGTTCCTCTCGCCTTTCCTGTGGAGAGCGCCTCCTCTTGAGATGCGACGGGAACGCCGGGAATTCTTTCCCGAACACGCAGGGAAAGGATCCCTCCTCTCGAGCTAGGAGGCGGAAACGGGGCTCCTCTGGATGTGGCGGACTCTCGTGCTTCCTCTCGAGTGGAGACGGGTATGTCGGGAACTTCTTGAGTTGCAGCAAGGGTGTGAAGGACCCTTTGGAAGTTCCAGAGTTAGGTGTGATTAGCCTCGAGACGCCTCAGCGGAAATGGGCCTCATCTCGCCTGGAGGGAGAACCTCCTGGATTTTCTCGAGTTGCGGCAGGTGCTCTCGACTTACGACGGGGACCTCAGGGACCCGCTCTGGTGGCCTCAGGAAAGGCCAGTCCCCATGCGAGTTGCTCGGGCCTCTCGGGATTCCTCTCCCGTCGATGCCGGGCCTAAGACCTTGTGTGGAGTCGGTGCCGGAACCTGAGGATTCCTCTCCAGTGCTGACATGGATCTTTGGGTACTTCTGGAGTCTCCCAGGGAGTCAGTCCTCGTCTCGAGTGGGGCATGCACGTGCGCTTTCCTCCGAGCTGTAGCAGCAGTGTCACGCTTCCCTTCGCGTGGATCAAGGGATCTGTGGCTTTCCCTAGGGAGCTTTCCCACGAGGCTTTCCCAGGCTTTCCCACAGGGCTGTCCCACGTGCCACCGTGGTGTGAGTCGATCCTCGGCTTGAAAGTCGAGGCAGTGCAGGGAAAACAGGTTTCCCTGGAATGGACTGAGACATCTGGGGGACTCTGGAATGGTGGCACGACCCTGGAGTTCCTCTCGCCTTTCCTGTGGAGAGCGCCTCCTCTTGAGATGCGACGGAACGCCGGGAATTCTTTCCCGACCACGCAGGGAAAGGATCCCTCCTCTCGAGCTAGGAGGCGGAAACGGGGCTCCTCTGGATGTGGGCGGGACTCTCGTGCTTCCTCTCGAGTGGAGACGGGTATGTCGGGGAACTTCTTGAGTTGCAGCAAGGGTGTGAAGGACCCTTTGGAAGTTCCAGAGTTTAGGTGTGATTAGCCTCGAGACACCTCAGCGGAAATGGGCCTCATCTCGCCTGGAGGGGAGAACCTCCTGGATTTTTTCTCGAGTTGCGGCAGGTGCTCTCGACTTACGACGGGGACCTCAGGGACCCGCTCTTTCCTCAGGAAAGGCCAGTCCCCATGCGAGTTGCTAGGGCCTCTCGGGATTCCTCTCCCGTCGATGCCAGGGCCTAAGACCTTGTGTGGAGTCGGGCCGGAACCTGAGGATTCCTCTCCAGGGCTGACATGCATCTTGGGGTATTTCTGGAGTCTCCCCAGGGGAGTCAGTTCTCGTCTCGAGTAGGGGCATGCACGTGCGCTTTCCTCCCGTGCTGTAGCAGCAGTGTCACGCTTCCGTCGCGTGGATTAAGGGATCTGTGGCTTTCCCTCGAGGCTTTCCCACGAGGCTTTCCCACAGGGTTGTCACACGTGCCACCAGGTGTGAGTCGATCCTCAGCGTGAAAGTCGAAGCAGTGCAGGGAAAACAGGATCCTCTGGAATGGACTGAGACATCTGGGGGACTCTTGGAATGGTGGCACGACCCATGAGTTCCTCTCGCCTTTCCTGTGCAGCGCGCCTCCTCTTGAGATGCGTCGAAACGTCGGGAATTCTTTCCCGAGGAAGCAGGGAAGGATCCCTCATCTCGAGCTTGGAGGAGGAAACGGAGCTCCTCTGGCGGTTGCCGGACCCTCGTGCTTCCTCTGGAGTGGAGACGGGTATGTCGGGGAACTTCTTGAGTTTTAGCAAGGGTGTTTAGGACACTTTGGAAGTTCCAGAGTTTAGTTGTGATTACTCTCGAGACGCCGCAGAGAAAATGGGCCTCATCTCGACTGGAGCAGAGAACCTCCTGGATTTTCTCGAGTTGCGGCAGGTACTCTCGACATACGACCGTGACCTCAGGGACAGTGTAGCAGATGTGTCACGCTTCCCGTCCCGGGGATCAAGGGATCTGTGGCTTTCCCTCGAGGCTTTCTCACAGGGCTGTCCCACATGCCACCATGGTGTGAGTGGATCCTCGGCGTGAAAGTCGAGGCAGTGCTGGGAAAACGGGTTCCTCTGAAATGGACTGAGACATCTGGGGGACTCTTGAAATGGTGGCACGACCCTGGAGTTCCTCTTGCCTTTCCTATTGAGAACCCTTGCTCTTGAGATGCCATGGGAACGCCGAAAAATCTTTCCTGACTAAGCAGGATAGGATCCTTCATCTCGGAAACGGGTTCCTCTGAATGTGGGCGGGACCCTCGTGCTTCCTCTCGTGTGGAGACGGGTATGTCGGGGAACTTCTTGAGTTGCAGCAAGGACCCTTTTTAATTTCCAGAGGTTAGGTGTGATGAGCCTCCAGACACCTCAGAGGAAATGGGCCTCATCCCGCCTGGAGGGGAGAACCTCCTGGATTTTACCCAGTTGCGGCAGGTGCTCTCGAGTTACGACGGGTCCTCAGGGACCCGCTCTGGTGGCCTCAGGAAAGGCCAGTCCCCATGCGAGTTACCAGGGGGCCTTTAGGGATTCCTCTCCCATCGATGCCGGTGCCTAAGACCTTGTGTGGAGTCGGGGCCAGACCCTGAGGATGCCTCTCCAGTGCTGACATGAATCTTTCCGTACTTCTGGAGTCTCACCAGGGGAGTCAGTCCTCATCTCGTGTGGGGGCATGCACCTGCCATTTCCTCACGACCTGCAGCAGCAGTGTCACGCTTGCCGACGTGTGGATCAAGGGATCTGTCGCTTTCCATTGAGGCTTTCCCACGAGGCTTTCCAACAGGGCTGTCCCACGTGCCACGGTGGTGTGAGTCGATCCTCGGCGTGAACGTCGAGGCAGTGCAGGGAAAACAGTTTCTTCTGGAATGGACTTAGACATCTGGGGGACTCTTGGAATGCTGGCAAGGCCCTGGAGTTCCTCTCGTCTTTCCTGTGGAGAGCGCCTCCTCTTGAGATGCGACGGGAAGGCCGGGAATTCTTTCCCGACGACGAAGGGAAAGGATCCCTCTTCTCGAGCTACGAGGCGGAAACGGGGCTCCGCTGGATATGGGCGGGAACCTCGTCCTTCCTCTCGAGTGGATATGGGTATGTCGGAGAACTTCTTCTTGCAGCAAGGGTGTGAAGGACCCTTTGGAAGTTCCAGAGGTTAGGTGTGATTAGCCTCGAGACGCCTCAGCGGAAATGGGCCTCATCTCGCCTGGAGGGAGAACCTCCTGGATTTTCTCGAGTTGCGGCAGGTGCTCTCGAGTTACGACGGAGACCTCAGGGACCCGCTCTGGTGACCTCAGGAAAGGCCAGTCCCCATGCGAGGTGCTAGGGGCCTCTCAGGATTCCTCTCCGGTCGATGCCGGGGCCTAAGACCTTGTGTGGAGTCGGGACCGGAACCTGAGGATTCCTCTCCAGTGCTGACATGGATCTTGGCGTACTTCTGGAGTCTCCCAAGCTTGCGTCAGTCCTCGGCTCGAGTGGGGTCATGCACGTGCGCTTTCCTCCGAGCGGTAGCAGCAGTGTCACGCTTCCCTTCTCGTGGATCAAGGAATCTGTGGCTTTCCCTGGAGTCTTTCCCATGAGGCTTTCCCACAAGGCTATTCCACTTGCCACCATGGTGTGAGTCGATCCTCGGCGTGAAAGTCGAACCAGTGCAGGGAAAACAGGAACCTCCTTCCCCACAGTAGGGGATACACTGTCCCCTTGGGCGGGTATCTCCAGGGCACTCGCGCTGGGGGGTTGCCCGCGGAGGTGCGGGCCTCAGGCTCCACGTGAGAAAAGCCCCAAATGGCATTAGCTGCCAGTCCAGACGCTGGCCCCTCAGGTCTCTGGCCGGAGCCTTGGGCTCCAGGCAACTCAAAGCCCGGGGTGGCACTCTGGGACTGCTGTAGGGAAAGGATGCCAAGAGCCCACGGAGGAGTTGGGGAGGGGCATGGGGGAAACGGAGGCGAGGACAGCGAGGGATCTAGGTGGAGGCGCTGGAGAGAGCTCTGGTGTCCCGGAATGCCTCGGAGGAGCCAGCGGGGGACAGTCGAGGACCAGGGACCTGTGGAATGTGAAAAGGCGGGAAATCTCAGAGCAAGGCAGGCTGGGAAAGGGGGCGTTGGTGGCCAATTCAAAGGGACCTAGGGGCGTTTCCTGGGCGGTGAGTTCCCTTGGCACTGCTGAGGGCCCCTGATTGATCCACTCGGGGTTGAACCCACCCCCCGCTGCGAGGGAGGCCACAAACCAAAGCCCCCGAACTGCCCGCCCACCCCAACGGGGATCTTGGCGGTCCAGGGCACAGCCGTGCCCGGGAAAAGCCCACTCGCTCCACGGGACTCCGTCCAGGGTCTCTGCTTGGAAAGAGGCCAGGGCGGCCCCCTCCATCTACCCACCCAAACCCTATTGACGTCAATGGTGGCGGAGACGCCTCCCGTTCTCCAGAGTCCTGAGCTGCTGGGTCCCCGCCCACTCGGCCAGCAGTCTGCAGCGTGCCCGTGTGCCTCTCCCACCATGGCTTCGTCCGGCTCCTCCAGCACCTCAAGCGGTACGTTTGCCCTCGGTCCCTGTGGTCGGATCACATCTCAGGGGATTTGCGGGTGGCCTGGGCAAGGGCTCTCGGCCAATGTGTTGACCCCCCTCCCACCGAGAACGGCTGGGACCCATCGGCCAGGCCCGGGGTTCCGAGGCGTCAGGTGTGCCCAAATTCGGAGGGCGTGGCATCGTTCGTTCATCTTGCTCCTTTGGCACACACATGGCTTCTCCGTTCTCTTTTCTGGGAAGACAGTGTTGTTTCAGGGGGCGTGCTGCGGGGGCGGGGGCCGGGGTTGGGGGTGGTGGGAGCGGGTGCTTTGCTGGGATGAGGCCCTTTATCCTCACATCTTCATGTGGGAATGGGAGTCGGGGAGCTCTGTGGCCTTGCTGCCTTCAGTGGCTTCCTCTGCACAGGGGCCTAGTGGCTTCTGCCTTTTGTCAGGCGTTACGGGTTTGGGCGTCGCTTTGGTGGCCTTGGCCTTGCCTTGGCCTGGGCCTTGGCCTTGCCCTTGGCGTTGCGTTGCCCTTGCCTTGGTCTTGGGCTTGGCCTTGCCCTGCCCTTGCCTTGCTTGCTTGACCTTGCCCTTGCTTGAACTTGAACTTGCTTGCTTGCTTGCCCTTGCTTGCTTGCTTGAACTTGCTTGACTTGAACTTGACTTGCTTGAACTTGTTGACTTGAACTTGAACTTGACTTGAACTTGAACTTGACTTGACTTGACTTGAACTTGAACTTGACTTGAACCTTGTTGAACTTGAACTTGAACTTGACTTGAACTTGAACTTGACTTGAACTTGAACTTGACTTGACTTGAACTTGAACTTGAACTTGACCTTGACTTGAACTTGAACTTGAACTTGAACTTTGACTTGACTTGACTTGAACTTGAACTTGAACTTGACTTGAACTTGACTTGAACCTTGAACTTCAACTTGAAACCTTGAACTTGAACTTGACCTTGACTTGAACTTGTTGAACTTGACCTTGACCTTGACCTTGAACTTGACCCTGAACTTGACTTGAACTTGAAGTTGACCTTGAACTTGAACTTAAACTTCACCTTGATCTTGAGCTTGAACTTGAACTTGAACTTGACCTTGAACTTGACCTTGACCTTGAACTTGAACTTGACCTTGACCTTGACCAACAACGGGAGACCTCGAGATTTGCTCAGAGCACCGGAGGTCCAGAAGCAGGGCCCTGTATCTCCCCTTCCCTTTGTGATCATTGCAAAGACATTCCTAGCTGATAGCGGGAGTGCCCCTGAAGAAGCAAGCAGTGGGAGTGTGTTTGACACGACTGTGTGCCTTCCTGGCCTCAGCTCCACAAGGGGCCTTTCCTCTCGAAGTAGGCCCCATGTCCCCTTGGGGAGGGTGTCATGCCTCTTTTCTCCTCACTGCCAAAGGGTGGAGCCAAGCTCGCTCTGTCAGAGGTACAAAAACAGCAATTGAATGGATTTTCAAGCTCTTGCTAGGCTGCACCCTTTCAGGGCCCACTTTACTGAAACAGGTGCTCTGTGGCCCCTGGTTGGGTATGCAGGTTCACAAACAGGGTGAGATCCTGTCCAAGCCAAGAATTTTCCTGAAAGACCTAGGCTCACTAGAGCTCTCCTCCAGAGCAAAGGGGATAGAGGAGATGTATGGAGGAGTCTTTGCCTTTCCCTGTGAGTGTGGGGCTACTCCCTACGGCCCCAAGCTCAGGGATAACTGCCTCTAAGAAAGGAATGGCAAGAAGCGCTATTCTTGGAGGTTGGGACAGGGAGTTCGCAGCATGTGGGGAAAGAAAGACTTCTTCGGGGAAGAAGAGGCAACCACCGGGGTGTGTTTGCAAGCCTCTATTTGGAAGGAACAGGTTTGCTTATACAACTCAAGACCTCCAGATCTGCTCAGAGGACTGAAGTTCCAGAGACAGGGCCATGTATCTCCCCTTCCCTTTGAGATCCTTGCAAAGACATTCCTAGCAGATCGTGGGAGTGCCCATGAAGAAGCAAGCAGCGGGAGTGTGCTTGACATCACTGGCTGCCTACCTGGGCTCAGCTCCTCAAGGGGCCTTTCTCTCCTGGTAGGCCCTATGTCCCCTTTGGGAGAGGGTGGTGCCCTCTTCCCTCCACACTGCCAAAGGGTGGAGGTGGAGCAAACTCGTTCTCTCCGAGGTAAAAAAAAAAAGACAAATTGGATGGATTTTTAAGCTCTTGCTATGCTGCACCCCTCCAGGACCCACTCGAGCAAAACAGGTGCCTGTGGCCCCTAGGTCGGGTATGCAGGTTCACACACCGGGTGGGATCCCGTCAAAGCCAAGAATTTTCCTGACAGACCTAGGCTCACTAGAGCTCTCCTCCAGAGGAAAGGGGACAGAAAAGACGTGTGTGTGGAGGTGGCTCTGCCTTTCCAGGTCCCAATCTCAGGGATAACTGCCCCTAAGAAAGGAACTGCTGCTGCTGCTGCTGCTAAGTTGCTTCAGTCGTGTTCGACTCTGTGCGACGCCATAGACGGTAGCCCACTAGGCTCCCCCGTCCCTGGGATTCTCCAGGCAAGAACAGTAAGTGGGTTGCCATTGCCTTCTCCAATGCATGAAAGTGAAAATGAAAGTGCAGTCGCTCAGTCGTGTCCGACCCTCAGCGACCCCACGGACTGCAGCCTACCAGGCTTCTCCGTCCATAGGATTTTCTGAAAGGAACTGCAAGAAGCGCTTTTCCAGGAGGCTGGGAAAGGGTGTTCGCAGGATGTGGGGGAAAGAGAGCCTCCTTCGGGAAGAATAGGCGGCCACTTGTTTTGTGTTGCAAACCTCTATTTGGAAGGAACAGGTTAGCTTATACAAAGGGAGACCTCCAGATCTGCTCAGAGGACCAAAGTTGCAGAGGCAGGTCGGTGTATTTTCCCTTCACTTTGCGATCCTTGCAAAGACATTCCTTGCTGATAGATGATTCAGCAAGGGCCTTTGAGACTGTTGTTTTCTTTCCTAGGTTCAAAGATTCCTTCAGTTCCTAATATAGATATCCTAGAAATTATCTGACATCCGTGAAAATCTGATATGTCCTGGTCAAATGCTGTCAGTTATAATTCCAGTTATCATATTAAAGCATTTCAAGTCGCAGCAGTGACCAGATTACATTGTCAATTTCTATTTAATCAGGTTTTAACCATGTCCTCTATGGTTTCACACTGATGCCTTTGCAGAAATACTGCTACTTCAAGATATATGGAATATACTTTTTTTAAGCTTACCGATAATTTGTTTGTTTGTTTGTTGTTTGTCTTCTGGTAAGCTGGTACCAGATGGAATTTAGTCTCCTCTCTAGGTTAAGAGAACAAAGTTTTCTTAGAATGCAATTTTTGATAACAGACTATGGATTTCTTTACCTTTCATTGATTTATAATTGTTTTCATCATCTGTTTTTTTTACTTCGGTAAAGTAAATAAGCCTTATTTAAGATTTTTGGTACATGTAGGATGGACTAAGCTTTCCCCACTCTTGCAAGTTCCCTTAACCCTTCAGATTCTTCTCGTGGGACCAAGATCTCACTTTCCTCCAGAGGGACAATCCAAGCTTTTTATTAGTTGATCTGCCCCTGACATCAGAGTCCATTTGAGCACGAGTTGGCCTATAATTTAGGCATGAAACTATGACTACATAAAGAAAAGGTGACTTTATGATTCAGGGATGGCCATGATATGCCTTGCACTTCAGAGAAAATGGGTTAAAATGATTTTTTTTTCTTCAAAACTGCACAGCCAGTTCTTTCAGCATATGCAATTGAAAACATCTAGTCATTAGGTCAGTTTTCATTCCAATCCCAAAGAAAGGCAATGACAAAGAATATTCAAGCTGCTGCACAATTGCACTCATCTCACACACTAGTAAAGTAATGCTCAAAATTCTCCAAGTTCACATGAACTGTGAACTTCCAAATGTTCAAGAGGGATTTAAAACATGCAGAGAAACCAGAGATCAAACTGCCAACATCCACTGGATCATTGAAAAAGCAAGAGAGTTCCAGAAAAAAAAGACATCTATTTCTGCTTTATTGACTATGCCAAAGCCTTTGACTGTGTGGATCACAATAAACTGGGAAAAAATTCTGAAAGAGATGGGAATACCAGACCACCTGACCTGTCTCTTGAGAAACCTGTATGCAGGTCAGGAAGAAACAGTTCGAACTGGACATGGAACAACAGACTGGTTCTAAATAGGAAAAGGAATATGTCAAGGCAGTGTATTGTCACCCTGCTTATTTAACTTATATGCAGAGTACATCATGAGAAACACTGGGCTGGAGGAAGCACACGCTGGAATCCAGATTGCTGGGAGAAATATCAAGAATCTCAGATATGCAGATGACACCACCCTTATGGCAGAAAGTGAAGAAGAACTAAAGAGTCTCCTGATGAAAGTGAAAGAGGAGAGTGAAAAAGTTAGCTTAAAGCTCAGCATTCAGAAAACTAAAATCATTGCATCCAGTCTCATCACTTCATGGCAAATAGATGGGAAAACATTGGAAACAGCAGCAGACTATTTGGGGGGCTTGGAAATCACTGCAGGTGATGTCTGCCTCCATGAACTTAAAACGTATTTATGACTTGGAAGAAAAGTGATGACCAAACTAGACAGCATATTAAAAAGCCGAGACGTTGCTTTGCCAACAAAGATCCATCCAGTCAAGGCTATGGTTTTTCCATATGTCATGGATGGATATGAAAGATGTACTATAAAGAAAGTGACAGCTGAAAATTGGATGCTTTTGAACTGTGGTGTTGGAGAAGATGCTTGTAGGTCGCTTAGACTACAAGGAGACGCAACCACTCCATCCTAAAGGAAATCAGGTCTGAATATACATTGGAAGGACTAATACTGAACCTGAAACTCCAATACTTTGGCCACTTGATGTGAAGAGCTGACTCACTTGGAAGTTGCTTTGATTTGCCTGTGAGTGTGGAGCCCTCCCTGGGCAAAGGGCCTCAGGGGTCATTGCCACTGAATCACGACCTCCAAGCAAGCGCATTCCAGCTGTGTGACATTCAGGAAGCAGGAGACTGGGAAAACTATCTTCCTTAGAGGAAGGAAAGTCATCCACAGAGAGTGTGTTTTCAGGCCTCTCTTTGCAGCAAGTGTTTTGCTTCTTTCAGACTGAGCTGCAGGCTTGCTCTGAGGGCCTCAATTGCAGAGTCAGGGCTGTGTGTCT